>NC_139608.1:18845737-19072775 GCF_964270895.1 Podarcis filfolensis | reverse complement strand
GGCCTCTAACTCTATGCCTGGAGAGAGGTAGAGGAAATAAAACCCAGTGGGTTATCCTAGAGATCTCCCCATGACTTTCAGTACTGTTGAGCACAGCATCCTTCTTGAGCAATTGTTGAAAACAGAACCACGGTCTGGGCGAGACTGAGGTGCTGATGGTTGGTGGCGATGGGCACAGTGGATAACTAGGAATGGTGTTTGGCTTGTTCTTGCTTAAGATCCAATTTCTCATTTCACAACACTCTGTTCTCCACACCCCCTCAAGATGTGTGCTGCTACTGGTTGGCACAAAAGGTTTTTCAAAATGGACTAAGATGCTTCATGCTTCAGCTTATTTGCCACGGCTATGGAAAACTAAGCACATCAAGCAACAAAAGTGGTGGTCTCACCAAAGCCTGTGATCCCAGACAAGCGACTCAAACCCAGCGTCAGGCTTGCTGAGGAGGAAAACGGATGCACAGAACTCTTGCATTGACAAGTGAAACAATACTTATTTTACACACACACACACACACACACACATATACATATACATATACATATACACACATAATGTCCAGTAGCACCTTAGAGACCAACTAAGTTTGTTCTTGGTATAAGTTTTTGTGTGCATACTCACTTCTTCAGATACAATTCAGATACGATTCAGTTAACAATCCCAAACTTGGGGTACATTCCACATGTTGACCCACAATATAGCTTATTTCTATAAACACCCTCTGCTTTATATGGGCTTTATATGGGCACATGCCCACCACATGTGAAGTGCTGTGCCTATACTATTGCAGACTCTGCAGCACAGTGGTGGCATAGTTTTATTAATATAACTATGCCATAATGGTGTCAAATGCCACTGGTGTAGCAATTTAAACGAATTTTCACGTATCCAAGTTGATACTGATTTTAGTTATTTTTTAGGCCATCTTGAACAGCAGAGGGTGATTCAGAGGGTCCTCTGCCAGTGGTTACTCCGGTCAAAAATGAAAGACAGAAAACTCACATTTGGGAAGAAAGATAGGGTAGCAGCCAGAGAAGGGCTCTAAATGAAGATGGAAAGAGGCAAGTGATGTTGGCTCAGTATCTATGATTGATCTATGAATGAAATTGCAGGAAAACGCCCTCATGGTCCCCAGGAGCAAAATCCACAATCAGCATCACTTTAAGGCCTGCCAGGCCTTCCCTTTCTCTGTCAGAGATATCTGCCAAGTACCACCCTCTCTTCCCGGAGGTGTTAACAGGGAAGCTCAAAAGGCCTGGCTGATTTTCAGGGCAAGCGCCAAACTGCTTCCCAGCACAGAGCACCTTTTGCAAACTTTGACTGGTTAATAGGTTAATTCCTTCCTGGAATAAGATTGTCTTGCAACAGTTATCTGTGGCCCAGTAAAGTTCAGAATGGATTCTTGCAGTGTTCTTTATGTAGGTCCTTTAAAAAGTCATGCTCAGAATATGCTGGCCATGTTACAAACTTGGACTCATTGGAAGGAACACAACACACCAGTGCTGAAGGATATTTGTTTCTTGTTAGTTTCTGGGCACAGTGCAAAGTGCTGGTGTTGAGTCAGTAAAGGCCTGGGAATAGGGCAACTTTGTTAGAATTCCTGCTCCGTGATTGTTGTCTTTCACATGACGGTATAAGTTTTGACTCCACAGAGTGGGAAGTGACAGAGACAGGATGTTTGTGTTACTGTGTTCTGTGAAGTGGGACTATTGTCCTTTGTTCTTTCTCTTTGCTGTCTGATGCTAGAGAGAGAGGGAGCCATGTTGCAGAGCTCCGTGTGTATGTATACGTAAATAAAGTAGATTAGCCAAAATGCTGAGTTGCTGAGGTCTGTTACGCAAGCTGTGAAGGCTCTGCAGATCCCTAAGTGTGTTGATGTCTGTTGGCATTGGTCACTGTGATGTTTGGGCTGAAGAAAGCTAATGAAGCTCCCGAATGATTGACCAGGAGGGAGAGAACATGCCAGTCGGGCATGTGTCTCTGCCAAGGTCCTACTCGAGTGTAGGACAAGCTCCTGACAAACTTCTCCTATATCAGGGGTAGGGAACTAGATCTTGCCAGCGAGGCATAGCCTGAATTGAAAAAAAGGGTTTTCTTGTGTGTGTGTTTCTTTGTGGCTGATTAGCTGCTCTCCCTGTGCAAAGGTCAGAGGGGGCAGGGTTTCTGTTGAGGCAGGTGATTAGCTGTGGGAGGAGCTTATCAGAGCTTGCAGGGCAAGTTGCAGGGCAGTTTGATCCATCTTTTAGATTTAGGGGAGCTAGTCTCAAACGTTTGTTGGGGGAGACCTAGGTTTTTTTGGGGGGGAGTTATTTGTCCTGTCTTCACACTTTTTATGATGGAGGACCGCTGTAGCCACCCCCAACGACACGTTCTCAAGATGGAGGGGGAGGGAACAGCTGCAGTCGCCTGCGGTTCCGGCGCAATGTTTGCCATCTTGCCAAAGGTTGCAGGCAGCTTTACCTGCAGCAATTGCATTTTGATTGCCCTCTTAGAAGACAAAGTCCAGCAACTGGAGGAACGTGTAGCTACGCTCCAAAGAATTAGAGAGCTGGAGCTCTTCTTGGAAGCAACAGAGCACACCGTCTCCACCAAGGAGGAGACAGGGGACTCCCCTGAGAAGGAGGCTAGTTCACCAACACAGGAGCCAGATATACGGAGAAACGTGACTCAAAGAAGTAGGAGGCCCAGGGTTCGCTCTGATTGTTTAGAAATACACAATCGCTTTGAGGTCCTCTCCCCTAGCATGGAAGACGAAGAGCAGACTCCATTTGAGGATCTCTCCCTCATTACAGTCGATCAGGTATATGAAGACGAGCAGCAAAGTCAGTCCTCAGGGAATGTGCAGGCGACCTTGGAACGGACAGCTCACGGAAGAACCCCGACCAAACCTAAGAGGAGGCGTGTAGTGGTGATAGGGGATTCCCTATTGAGGGGAACAGAAGCAGTGATCTGTGGGCCTGACAATATGTCTCGGGAAGTGTGCTGTCTCCCCGGGGCTAAGATCCAAGATGTAACTGAACGACTGCAAGGAATCATAAAACCCACTGACAAATACCCCTTCCTCTTGGTTCATGTGGGAACCAATGACACTGCAAGCAATAACCTCCAGAAGATCAAAAGAGACTACGAGGCTCTGGGCAGGAAATTGAAGCAATTAAATGCATAAATTGTCATCTCATCTGTCCTTCCAGTTGAACGACGTGGCCCAGGGAGAGAGAGAAAAATAGTGGAAGTGAACAGCTGGCTTCGCAAATGGTGTAAACAGGAACGGTTTGGATTCTTAGATCACGGACTGCAGTTTCTTGAAGATGGACTTCTGGCAAGCGATGGGCTGCACCTCACAACGGTTGGGAGGAATGTTTTTGCCAAAAATCTCAGAAACCTCATCAGGAGGGCTTTAAACTGACTAATGTGGGGGAGGGAGACAGTGCTCCTGAAGGTAGGAGTCTATCAATTGATGAAGATGATCATCCAAATGTCATAGACCAAATGGAGCAAACAGCACGCAGACCTAGTGGTGGGAGGAAAAAATCCTTAAATAAGAGACACGGGGGAATGATTAATGGACTTCAATGTCTGTACACTAATGCGCAAAGCATGGGAAATAAACAAGATGAGCTTGAGGTCTTGGTACAGCAAACTAAATATGACATAATAGGCATCACTGAAACCTGGTGGGATAAGTCCCACGATTGGAATGTAATAATGGAGGGATACAATCTATTTCAGAGAATCAGACCAGACAAGAAAGGAGGAGGAGTGGTGTTATATGTCAGGGATGTGTATACCTGTGAAGAGATCCAAGATTTAGAACCTCAAAGCCAAAGTGAGAGCATTTGGGTCAAAATTAAGGGAGAGAAGAATAACAGTGACCTCATTGTGGGAGTTTATTATAGATCCCCAAGCCAAACGGAGGACATAGATGATGCCTTCCTGGAACAGATGGCCAAGCATGCAAAAGGAAGGGAGATAGTAGTAATGGGGGACTTCAATTACCCAGATATTTGTTGGATGTCAAACTCAGCCAAGAGCATAAGGTCAAACAGATTCCTCACTGGCCTTGCAGGCAACTTCATTGTCCAGAAAGTGGGAGAAGCAACAAGAGGAACAGCCATTTTAGATCTGGTCCTAACCAATGTTGATGACCTGGTTAGTGGGGTAGAAGTGGAAGGATCATTAGGCGCGAGTGATCATGCTCTTCTGAAGTTTACTATACAGCGGAAAGGAGCAGCCAAGCATACTAGGACTCAATTTCTTGTCTTTAAGAAAGCCGACTTCATAAAACTTAGGGAAGTGCTGGGTGAGATCCCACGGACAGTAATACTAAAAGGAAAGGGAGTTCATGATGGCTGGGAGTTTGTTAAGAGGGAGATAGTAAAAGCACAACTTCAGGCAATACCAATGAGACGGAAACATGGAAGGTGCCTAAAGAAGCCAGGGTGGCTATCTAAAGAACTTTTAACTGAGTTAAGATTAAAAAAGGATGTGTACAAAAAATGGAAAAGGGGGGAAACCACCAAAGAGGAATTCAAACAAATAGCCAGCACGTGTAGACACAAAGTCAGAAAAGCTAAAGCACAGAATGAACTCAGGCTTGCTAGAGAGGTTAAAAGCAACAAAAAGGGCTTTTATGGGTATGTTCGTAGCAAAAGGAAGAACAAAGAAACAGTGGGGTCACTCAGAGGAGAAGATGGTGAAATGCAAACAGGGGACACAGAAAGGGCTGAACTCCTCAATGCCTTCTTTGCCTCAGTCTTCTCCGATAAAGAAAACAATGCCCGACCTGAAGAATTTGGAGCAAATGATTCAGCAGAGGAAACACAGCCCAGAATAACTAAGGAGAAGAATACTTGGCTAGTCTAGATGTATTCAAGTCTCCAGGGGCAGATGAACTGCATCCAAGAGTATTAAAAGAACTGGCAGATGTGATCTCAGAACCACTGGCAGTCATCTTTGAGAATTCCTGGAGAACAGGCGAAGTCCCGGCAGACTGGAGGAGGGCAAATGTTGTCCCTATTTTCAAAAAGGGGGAAAGAGAGGACCCAAATAATTACCGCCCAGTCAGTCTGACATCAATACCAGGGAAGATTCTGGAGCAGATCATTAAGCAAACAGTCTGTGAGCACCTAGGAAGGAATGCTGTGATCACCAATAGTCAGCATGGATTTCTGAAAAATAAGTCATGTCAGACTAACCTGATCTCATTTTTTGACAGAATTATAAGCCTGGTAGATGAAGGGAACGCAGTGGATGTAGCCTACCTTGATTTCAGCAAGGCATTTGACAAGGTGCCCCATGATATTCTTGTAAAGAAGCTGGTAAAATGCGGTCTTGACTATGCTACCACTCAGTGGATTTGTAACTGGCTGACTGACCGAACCCAAAGGGTGCTCATCAATGGTTCCTCTTCATCCTGGAGAAGAGTGACTAGTGGGGTGCCACAGGGTTCTATCTTGGGCCCGGTCTTATTCAACATCTTTATCAACGACTTGGATGATGGACTCAAGGGCATCCTGATCAAATTTGCAGATGACACCAAACTGGGAGGGGTGGCTAACACCCCAGAGGACAGGATCACACTTCAAAACGACCTTGACAGATTAGAGAACTGGGCCAAAACAAACAAGATGAATTTTAACAGGGAGAAATGTAAAGTATTGCACTTGGGCAAAAAAAAAAAAATGAGAGGCACAAATACAAGATGGGTGACACCTGGCTTGAGAGCAGTACATGTGAAAAGGATCTAGGAGTCTTGGTTGACCACAAACTTGACATGAGCCAACAGTGTGACGCGGCAGCTAAAAAAGCCAATGCAATTCTGGGCTGCATCAATAGGAGTATAGCATCTAGATCAAGGGAAGTAATAGTGCCACTGTATTCTGCTCTGGTCAGACCTCACCTGGAGTACTGTGTCCAGTTCTGGGCACCACAGTTCAAGAAGGACACTGACAAACTGGAACGTGTCCAGAGGAGGGCAACCAAAATGGTCAAAGGCCTGGAAACGATGCCTTATGAGGAACGGCTAAGGGAGCTGGGCATGTTTATTTAGCCTGGAGAAGAGGAGGTTAAGGGGTGATATGATAGCCATGTTCAAATATATAAAAGGATGTCACATAGAGGAGGGAGAAAGGTTGTTTTCTGCTGCTCCAGAGAAGCGGACACGGAGCAATGGATCCAAACTACAAGAAAGAAGATTCCACCTAAACATTAGGAAGAACTTCCTGACAGTAAGAGCTGTTTGACAGTGGAATTTGCTGCCAAGGAGTGTGGTGGAGTCTCCTTCTTTGGAGGTCTTTAAGCAGAGGCTTGACAACCATATGTCAGGAGTGCTCTGATGGTGTTTCCTGCTTGGCAGGGGGTTGGACTCGATGGCCCTTGTGGTCTCTTCCAACTCTATGATTCTCTGATTCTCTGATTCTATGAATTCCTTAATCCGCCCACCTCCATGGGCCAATTGTGACAGGAGAGCAGGGCTGCCCACTTGCCAAAGTTGGGGCTACCTTTGAAGGTGACTGCAATTAATCCAGAATGCGGCAGCTAGACTGGTGACTGGGAGAGGCCTCCGGGACCACATAACACTGGTCCTGATAGATCTGCATTGGCTCCCAGTACGTTTCTGAGCACAATTCAAAGTATTGGCGCTGACCTTTATTGGCGCTGACCTTTAAAGCCCTAAACAGTCTCGGTCCTGAAGAAGCGTCTCCACCCCCATTGTTCAGCCCGGACACTGAATCCAGCGCCGAGGGCCTTCTGGCGGTTCCCTCATTGCGAGAAGTGAGGTTACAGGGAACCAGACAGAGGGCCTTCTCGGTAGTGGCGCCTGCCCTGTGGAACGCCCTTCCTTCAGATGTGAAGGAAATAAGCAGCTATCTTCTCTTTAAAAGACATCTGAAGGCAGCCCTGTTTAGGGAAGTTTTTAATATTTAATGCTATTTTGTTTTTAACACTTGATGGAAGCTGCCCAGAGTGGCTGGGGAAACTCAGCCAGATGGGCGGGGTATAAATAACAAATTATTGTTGTTGTTGTTGTTGTTGTTGTTGTTGTTGTTGTTGTTGTTGTTGTTGTGTATTGAGTCAAAGGATTTTATATCTGTATTATTATTGTCTGTATTTGCATTAGGGTAAAGTAACTGCCTTTTGGTTCCAGAGGGTACAGCTACTATTGGTTCATTTAAGCTGCTGTATTTGGATCCTCTGTCTTACTGGTTTCCTCCAAAAGGCAGGACTGTGATTGCCTGATATTGTTCCCTCCAAAATGTATCCTTTCTAGCTAGTTCCCTGTCCCTATAAATGTAGCTCTCCCCTCCTCAGTTCTCAGTCTTGTTTGCTTTAATAAAGAAGTGTTACTACAGAACTGTCTCCAGCATATTATGTCAAGAGAGCTGAAATCACAAACCCCGCGTCACAACAATTATTATTATTTTAAAAGGCACTCACTGCAAGTGCTGACGAGAGATTACAGCAGGCCGCTTTGAAGTCCATTGGCAGGCATGGTTTGGGTTCAAATTGCACCTGCAAAGCTGGGCTCACTGATCACAGAATCTTAGGCTTGTAAGGGAAGGGAAAGTACCCCAAGGGTCATCTAAATTCAATCTCCTGCAATGCAGGCACCTTTTTGCCCAGTGTGTGTCTTGAACCCACAACCCTGAGATAAAGAGTCTCATGCCCTATGACACTGATAGAAAGCCTGTTTGGTTGCACCAGCGTAGGGACAGTGGAGCCTTAGGCCCACAGGCCAAATGCAGCCCTGCAGGCCTCTCTATCTGGGCCTGAGGTATCTCCTCAGCCGACACAATCTCCTCAGCCACACCCCTCACTAGTATCTCTCAGAGAACCTTTTCACTTATTTATATACCACCCTTCCTATGAAGATTGCAGTACAGTTTAGTCTAAAAACACAAAAGTACATAACAACAAACAAAGCAATACCTGCCCTCGTTTTAAAAGACAGATTAATTATCCAAATATGCTCCCCAGAGATATTTCCCTCATATCATTTCCCTTACTATTTCTTTCTTTTTTTCTTTCTTTATATAGATTTTTCGTACTCTCTGCTTCTCTTGTTTTAATTTTCTTCCTCCTCTCTTCTTTGCTTCACTGGTGCAGCTCACATGAGGGCTGTGTGGGCAGTTAATTGGGAGTAGGTTTTATTCCAAATCATGTGGAGTTAGTTCCATCAAGTTTCCAAACACCAGCAAAGCAATTAAAAAGAACTACAATAACCAGAATGAGAAAAACACCAGTTGCCAAATTACTACTATTTTTTAAATAACTGGTTTTCCTCCATAGTCTTTAACAGCAGTCAATCCCGTGGAAAATTAAACAGAAGAAGCTTTTCTCACCATTTGTCTCCGTGTAAAAGGAAAGCAAATAAATCTCCACTGCTTTTTTTCCATGCCATGATGCTGTTAAAGGCACAAGAGCTGAACCCTAGAAAAGAAGTTGGCAACCTTAGAGCCAACAAGCTTCAGGAAAGAAAGAAAAAAGTCAAACTCCAAATAATGTGCAGTTTGTTAGAAATTGGCATAATTAGGTGCTTGGCTATTTCTCTGCCTCTTTTATGCTGAAGGGTTATGACCTAAACCTAAATCACATTTAAATACCCTCCAGCATTTCTCCGATGAAAATAGGAATCCTCTTCTTCTTCTTCATATCCTACTCTTCTGACTGGGTTGCCCCAGCGATTCTGGGCACTTCCAACATATATTAAAACATTAACCATTAAACATTTTTAAAAATTCCCTTAAAGGCCTGTCTTCAGATGTCTTCTAAAGGTTGTATAGTTACTTATCTCCTTGGCTCGGGGCTCGCATAACTCCATACCCTCCAACATTTCTCCGATGAAAACAGGGACATCTTAAGGAAAAGCAGGACATTCCAGGATCAAATCAAACGGGACAACTTCGGCAAATCTGGGACTGTCCCTGGAAAATAGGGATACAGTACTTAGAGGGACACTTGGAAGTAATTTCATGCACCCCAGAGGAGGTCATTTTCCAGAAAATGTATCTAGGTCAGGATCACAGCCTTAAAGCTCAGCCATATCCTTCTTTATGATGGAACAACAGCTGTAACACCTGCTTTGAATACTCTCTGATTTATTCGTTGGGGCTTACTTCCTAGCATCTGCTCTGCTCAGGCACCGGAAGGCAAAGGTGTAATTTAGATTTAGCCCTCAAGTGGGCGGGCAGGTAGATCAAGCCAGCTATGCCTCACCGCGCTTGGGAAAAATGCTTAATGACTCTCCTTCCTCAGTTTGCAATCAGTTAGCTTGACAGCCAAGTGCATCTGCAGCACTCTCTGATCCCGGTACTTGAAAGGTGAGACTTTATTCTTCTTTTTTGAAATGGGCTATGGGAAATACAGCACACCCTTTTTTGTCTGGAAAGACACAGGATAACATTTTATTTATTTTTTGTTTAAGATGCTTTTGTTTTTTGTTTTTAAAAAGTAAAGATGTATAACTTGGCGGAGATCCACAGTAAAGTAATTATAAATTATGTGGGGTCGCAGTTTCTTTCCTCTGATTCTTGAAGGCAGTAAGAAAGTCAAGAACCTTAGAGATCAGGCAGTATCTTATCAGTTATCCAGTTGGCAAACAGAAAGAGATCTTCCCCAGTTTCAGTTTCTGTCCCTGGTTTCAATTACTGTTTGGTTCTCCATCCTTGTAGAATTCTGTGTTTTGCCCTCCTTCAAGCAGTGTTTAAGGGGGGAGCTCTATTTTGTGTGACGATCTCCATTAGCTACTGTTTTAGAAGGTTCCAGCGAGACATGGAACCTAGAAGACAGTTTTATACTAAACCAGGGTTACAGATTGGAGATATCCGCGGCTGCTCCTGGAGAGCCTGGGGATTTAACATTGGGTCTTCTGCATGCAAGGCAGATGCTGTACTACTGAGCTACCGCCTTCCCTATGATTTTGCCCTTCACCTTTTTCCAAGGGCCATCCGTGGTACAGTGGTACCTCGGGTTACAGAAGCTTCAGGTTACAGAGTCCACTAACCCAGAAATAGTACCTTGGGTTAAGAACTTTGCTTCAGGATCAGAACAAAAATCGAGTGGCGACGGGGGGAGGCCTCATTAGCTAAAGTGGTACCTCAGGTTAAGAACGGTTTCAGGTTAAGAACGGACCTCCAGAACGAATTAAGTTCTTAACCTGAGGTACCACTGTATATGAATCTCGTAGCCTTCCTGGATCTCCACAACCAAGTCTTTCTGGGGCTGGTGGAGAGCAGCGGTCTGGTCTCCCATCTCCGCTTCGCTTCCTTACTTGGATTGTCTGTTTGGAACCAATCACATTCAGTGATTGAATTGCAAAGAACTCCCCCCACCCCCGGGACGTGGGTGGCGCTGTTGGTTAAACCACAGAGCCTAGGACTTCCCGATCAGAAGGTCGGCGGTTTGAATCCTCGCGACGGGGTGAGCTCCCATTGCTCGGTCCCTGCTCCTGCCAACCTAGCAGTTCGAAAGCACGTCAAAGTGCAAGTAGATAAATAGGTACCACTCTGGCGGGAAGGTAAACGGCGTTTCCGTGCGCTGCTCTGGTTCGCCAGAAGCAGCTTAGTCATGCTGGCCACATGACCCGGAAGCTGTACGCCAGCTCCCTCGGCCAATAAAGCGAGATGAGCGCCGCAACCCCAGACGCACGACTGGACCTAATGGTCAGGGGTCCCTTTACCCTTACCCCACACCCCCAACTACTGTCCACGAAGTCAGTAAGGGGGCTGAGCCTAAACTGGTAAGGGGCAGGTGAGATGTGAGGCATGTTGACTTCTTAACCTCCATAATTTGAGCGTTGTGAAGAAGTCCAAAGCAGCCCCATCTATCCAGGGATGGAGGATAAATTTTGCTTGGGCAAAATAAGAGTCAGTTTAGGCATCAGACTGATCAAACTTGCAGCTGGATCTTCCTTCATCTTCTACCACACCTGAGGTATAGCAGACAAGGCAGCCTCAGACTGTATACAAATATAACATTATCTGTGGCGTGAGCTGCTATGGAACATTTATTTCTTCAGGGCTGAGCATGGGAGTCTGAGCTCTAGACACTGGCTGTGTGCAGCAACTGATTGGCTAGCACCAGTGCTGCAAACTCCCTTCCTCTTTGCTTGAGTGGTTTTGCATTTCTTTCTTGAATAGCTTTTGTAAGAAGGAAAAGGTGAGGGGTGGACCAGAGACAGGGACAGGCAACCCACAGCCTTACAAGTTTTGTTGGAGCTGTAACTCCCACCCCCCTGACCACTGGCCATGCTGGCTGAGGCAGTTGGGAGTCCAGCAGTATCTGGAAGTCTGCAGGTTTCCCATCCCTGGTTTGAATTAATGAAAGAATAATGTGGTGCTTTATAAAATGTATATAATATACTATGCAGATGTCAGACTGATGTCTTGAAGTGGAATTCAAATTGCTGACATATTTGTCTTTTACATAGCAAAGTCAAAAAAAAGCTGAACTCACATAATGGCAGGAAAAAACTCATTAAATGTTGTAATATTATGTTACACAAAGCATTATGAATTCCAGGTGCTGATGCTTACAGATTGCATGTGATGTTCAGTATGTACTTGAGCAATGCTCTCATTTCCCTTCTCACTGACAGAGCAGAAAACTTGACTTCTGACACAGACCTTGAGTTGCTGCTGCAGTGAGGGGTGGGGAACCTTGTGAGGAGAATGAGGAGTCCAAAGGGACTAGCGCCTTTTCACTTTCTTACAATGTGCAGTTTTTCCCGGTTTTACAGGCCCCATCTGCACTATACATTTAAAGCAGCATCATACCATTTTAAACAGTCATGGCTCCCTCCTCCCCCGCCAAGAATCCTGGGAACTGTAGTTTGTTAAGGGTGCAGAGAGTTGTTAGGATACCCCTATTCGCCTCACAGAGCGACAATTCCCAGAGTAAATTTAATCAACCCCTCCACCCAGGGAACTCTGGGAATTGTAGCTCCATGAGGGAAATAGAGGTCTCTTCAGAACTCTCAGCTCCCTTAACTGTAGTTCTCGAGATTCTTTGGGGAAAACCTTGACAGCTTAATGTAGCATGACATTGCTTTAAATGCATTGTGTAGGTGGGGCCACAGTCTGTGAGAGAGTTCTTTATTGCTCCCATTTTACAGATGGTGAGAAAAAGGCTAGGCAATAAAATGTCCAAGACCATCCATCTATTCCCTTGGTGGCTGGTGCCCCCTGGGACAATTAGGGAAGAAGGCAGGGAAACTAACAGTAGGTTAGTTTCCAATGATTTGCAGAGCCACCCTTTGACTGGTGGTAAGGAAAAAGTTGAGGGAAAGCTGAGATGGATCGGCCTTCAATGATCTATATTTCCCACTGGCCTTTAAAAAAGCACCGAGCACATTGTTAATGCTGCAGGGTCCTCTGGGGACATTATTTGAAATTTCAGCTCACCTTTGGCAGGGCTTTGTCCATCCATCCCATTGAGATACTATTCCTGCAGCACCAGAGGAGTGAAAGAAGTGCCTTTGTGCTGATGCTAAAACATCATCCTTTGGTTCCTCTGACCTGTTGCATTTGTACAAACAGATGACTGAGCTTTTTTTAAAAAAAAAAACTCCCCCAAAAATGAAGTTTTAAAGCTATTTTTAAGGAAATTTGCAAAAAACAAACACTCACTTCCAGCATGGGTTGCCAAACTCCTGGGTTTCCCTGGACATTTTCAGCACTTTTGGACAGTCTGCCTGGACAAATCCTGGATATATCTGGGAAATCCCAGATGTATGGCAGCCCTAGACTGAATCAAATCAGTCTGGGGCACAGGAGAAGTGGGGCACAGGAGAAGTGGAACCATCCCCCTGTAGGCTAGCAACCCAAGAAAAATCAGTAATACATCATTCAGAAAAACCCTTCTGTGTTTGCTCATACAGGTACACTTATTTATATCTAAAGGCAGCTACGTGGATATTGCCAAAAGGCACATACAACATTTGTATGAGCAGGCACTGTGTCTGACTTGCTTTAGATGCCTGAAAGTGCTTTTGGCCCTTGTGCCAGATACTTGCTCATTTCCCTACCAATGATGAACAGCTCAGCAACTGCAAATAAGAGCCTTCTAAAAGCTGAAATTAAAGCAATTAAAACAAGGAGTCCCTTGAGGGGGAGTCTTTGTTATATTTTGAGTTGACCTACAGGCTGCAGTCTTATGTACTACTAATTCGAAGGTCTTGCTTACAGATAAAGATACTTGGGGCTGAGTTGCCAAATCAAAATTTCCAACCTCTTTGGATATGGACTTTACACGAGACTTTTGTCAGCAAAGCTATACTGAAGAATTATGAAAGCCCATGAAGGCAGATCTGTTGGTTTTGATTTCATTTCCCAATGTGTTTGTATTGCTGGGAAAACTAAGGCTTATAAAGGGTGTTATCTGTTGAGAAATGGTCAGCGGGATTTTGCATAATAGTTTTTAGGTTTCAAGACAGATGAAGCGGTGCTTAATCTGTGGAACTCACTCCCACAGGGATTGGGACACCAACTTGCATGGGTTTAAAAGACTGGACAAATTCATGGATGAGATGACTATTAGTTAGTGGCTACTACTCAAGAAAAATATGCTTTGCCTTCATAAGTGGATGAAATATGCTTCTGAATATCTGAATTCTGATCCAACAGGCCCCTCCTGTTTTCTTCCATGCTCTGGAAATGCTAGTATTTCCCAACCTGCTGGTGTTGTTTTTGTTCCACCCTCCATTAAGTAATGATCAAAGTCCTCAAGTAGGTGGATTATTTCCATAACAGCCATAAGTATGGAAGTCTTGTTTCAAGCTTGTCTTAAGGTATCCATCCAACTGAATATGGAGCAACACAGTCAGAAAGGAGACATAAAAAGATTGTTTATTATTAATAGGGCATAGGGTTGATCTGCACAACTTGTTACCAGGCTAAATGCAGACCAGCAGACAAGTATGGCAGTGCACCACAGACCTGGTAGGAACCAAGCTAGATATGGCAGGGGTAGGCAAAGTGCTGTGCTCCAGATGTTACACTCCAGCTGCCATACACCGCAGGCCACAACAAGCCCAGCCATTTTCCAGGAACGCTTGGAGTTGAGGTGCAACAACATCTCAAGGGCTACCTTGGAGATGCAGTGTTAATTGCATGCAAGCAATTAGCACACACGTTTGTTTTTTGAAAAGCTAAAGAGCTGCCACATAGGACATGGGGACAGGATCTTGATTGCTGCGCACTTGATCTTGATTAAGAATGCTGCTCCCTGAAGCTGCCATTGGACCTGGGAAGGAAATTCATCTGCCTGAGGCTGCAAAAATGGGGAAGCTGAGTATCTTTAGGCCACTATGCTTGTCTAAGAGGCTGGCTTGGGTTGCCAAGTTGAACAGTCTATACTCACTTAGGGTTTTATTTTAATGCTGTGGGTTACAGGGGAAGGCACTTTCTTTCTGCCGCAGTCCAGGCTGCTTTCAGATTGCCCAGAGGCCTGTCTCAATGTGGAGGGGGAGGTTTCATTTATTAGACTTATTAGTTGCTTGTCACCTCAAGATCTCCAAGCAAATTAGGGCAAAAAAACCCCCCACCCAAGATAGACAGGGTTGCTTTCACCTGACAGGCAACTTGGCCCTTTCCAATACCTGACTGTAGTTCACCTGCTTGGAAGATTCTGCCCCGGTCCACTTCATGCATGAATTGGATGAAGGACGGTGTCTTGTGAATAAAGGTCAGCCCTTGGAGATCCATGGGTCTTTGCTCATGTCAATTTACAATTTACAATTTATTTACGGCTATTAGCCCATAAATCTGCTCATGTCAACATGTGGCTCGTGGCTTGGATATGCATAGGATGAATGCTTAGCATCCGAAGGCCTCCGTGAGAGATGGAATCCCAGTTGTGCAGGGCTCCTGTGAAAGGGTTCATATGTAGCAGTCTAGGTGCGTAAGCTTTCCTTCTCCATGTGCGGATGTCAGGGGGTGGGGTGAGGAAGCCACATGACCTCAGGAGTGGGGCTCTTCTGTCCTTTTAATTGCATGGCCCCCCTTCACATGATTTACGTGTGAAGGGGGCTCCCTTATTACAGACTGAATGCGGTGTGGGCGTCTGGTAGCTGAACGATGACAATGAACGACCTGTGGGTCTGCCCAGGTCTATGATTCTGCAAATGTAGGCAAGGCCAATGTTGTGTTGGAGTTGGATTCAGCTAAGGTATTGCACTAGTGGAAGCCACTGCCATGAATCTAGCTAGTGCAACAGGACTTCCTGTCATCGCCAGATGGGAGAGAAGGAGGGAGATTGTTCCATATGGCAACATAAATGCATGTGCTGACTGAGCAACTGCCTGAGTGCATTGCTGAATTTTACCCTTGGGTAAGGTAAAAAAAAAAGGTAAAGGACCCCTGGATGGTTAAGTCCAGTCAAAGGCGACTATGGGGCTGCAGCGCTCATCTCACTTTCAGGCCAAGGGAGCCGGCCTTTGTCCGCAGACAGCTTTCTGGGTTATGTGGCCAACATGACTAATCCGCTTATGGCACAACGGGACACAGTGACAGAAGCCAGAGCGCATGGAAACGTCGTTTACCTTCCCGCCGCAGCAGTACCTATTTATCTACTTGCACTGGCGTGCTTTCGAACTGCTAGGTTGGCAGGAGCTGGGACAGAGCAACAGGAGCTCATCCCATCGGGGGGATTTGAACCTCCGACCTTCCGATCGGCAAGCCCAAGAGGCCCAGTGGTTTAGACCACAGCGCCACCCGCATCCCTTGGATATACCCTTCACATTGTGGGAAATGGAAGGTAACCATACACAGTGCTGATGAGGGTGGAGGAAGCACTTCCCTTGAAACACAGTTTGCCTCCTCTAGCCATGGGGTAAAGACCACAAGATGCTGATCTGTCTAATCCAGCATCTTGTTCTCACAGTGGCTGATGAAATGGCTGTGGGAAATCTGGAAGCAGGATTTGAGCACTAGAGCACTCCTCCCTACTGTGGTTTCCAGCAATTGGTCTTCAGAAGCATTTTTTCCTCCAACTGTGGAAGCAGAGCACAGCTACTACGGCGAGCAGCCATCAAGAACCCTCTCCATGAATGTGGCCAATCCTCACTGAATGCCATCTAGCTTGGTGGCCATCACTGCTTCCTGTGGCAGTGAGTGCATGAAGAAATGCTTTATTTTAGCTGTCCTGAATCTTCCAACACTCAGCTTCATTGGGTGCCCATGAATTCTAGCATTATGAGAGCAGGGGAAGACCTTTCTCTATCTACTTTCTCCTTGCCTTGCATGATTTTTTAAAACTTTGGGGGGGGGGAGAGACCCTTGTACAGTGATGGCCAAACTTGGCCCTCCAGCTATTTTGGGACTACAATTCCCACCATCCCTGACCACTGGTCCTGCTAGCTAGGGATGATGGGAGTTGTAGTCCCAAGACAGCTGGGGGGGGCAAGTTTGGCCATCACTGCCCCAGAAGCCCCAGAGGAGGCATCTCTTAGCATATGTGTGTCCCATGAGCTTTTGTGCTGGTGACCCACCCACCTCTTCTAGGTCAACTGCCTGATCCCTAATCTGTATTAAATTCTTTAGCATGCTTTCTGATACAGTTTTTTTTTACACGTTACTTCATTTTGACACTTCTGGTGTTTGTAAGTTCCTGACTATGTTTCTCCATTGCTTCCTAGGAGTGGCAAGAATGACTAATCTTCAGGAAATCGTGAGTGGATACAGGTAAGAATGAACTCATAATTTCGGATTAGTCTTGCAGAGAGAATACCAAACTTCCTTATGTTAGGAAATATAAATGTTGTAATTCCTTTACGTACTGAGTTGTCCTTCGTTAAGCCATTCTGGATAAGTTTGAATGCGGTCAACTTGTTTTTAATCACTGATTTTATCTGTACTTTAAATAAACACCTCACGCTGTTTTATGCAAAGCACTTGAAGGCTTTTAAAAAATCATTGTGGCACATAACTCCTCTTAAATAAAAAGAAATTTTAAAAATTGAAAGGCCTCCGAAATGTATGCCCTTGATTGCATTTGGCAATCATTCTATAACCTGAACCTTCAAAATGTTTTATACTAATATCGTTCTGACAGGTTCATATATAGAGCTCAATAGGTTGGCACATCTGTGCTTTAAGTCAAGAAACCTGACTTAGGCAGGCTTTTGCAGAGGCTGAAAGGAACTCAGACCACTTCCAGTTACTGAGGCTGCTAGCCATAATAAAAATAAGAATGACAACATCCAAACACAAAATAAGGCATCAAAGACAGAGTGAGACATACTTTGATTTAATAATAATAATAATAAAAAGACTCTTTACCTGAGAGTGTATGTCTGATATGCTGTAAAACAAGTTGTGAAATGTGTCAATTTTTTTTGGCATTTTTGATGTGTCTGAATTTCAGGCACACACCTGATTAGCCCTGAACCTAGGTCTGTTGATTTCATTGGGTCTGCTCTGTAACACTTATTTAGAGACAGCTTTGCAAGTTTGATGAACTGAATGCATGGGTAACTTGCATCTTATGCCCATTTGACACGTGCAATTTCAACTTTACATGGTTGGAATTGCACAAATTAAAGGCATGGGAGGCGGAGTGCTTTTCCTAGCATAGAAAGAAGGTTTTCAGCTCTTAGGCTTGCTTGCTGGGCTGTGGGAGGTTCTGGGAAGCTCTTGCAAGATCTCATGATAACTCAGCAACAGACCTGCAAATTCTCACAAGAGCCTCCTCCCAAAGCCTGGTAAACAGCTCAGAAAGCTTAAAAACTCATTGACTTCCTTGAAACATAATGACAACAACAACAACAACAACAACAATTTATTTATTTATTTATACATCTGACTGGGTTGCCCCAGCCACTCCAGGCAGATTCCATTACACATTAAAAGATTCCCTATACAGGGCTGTCTTCAGATGTCTTCTAAAGTTTATATAGTTACTCATTTCCTTGACATCTGATGGAAGAACATTCCACAGAATGGGTGACACTACGTAGAGGCCCTCTGGCTGGTTCCCTATAACTTAACTTTTTGCAGTGAGGGAGCCATCAGAAGGCCCTAAGTGCTGGACCTCAGTGTCCGGGCTGGACAATGGGGGTGGAGACGCTCCTTCAGGTATACTGGGCTGAGTCTGTTTAGGTCTTCAAAGGTCAGCACCAGCACTTTGAACTGTGCTCGGAAACATACTGGGAGCCAGTGAAGATCTTCCAGGACTGGTGTTCCATGGTCCCAGTGGTCACTCCCAGTCACCAGACTAGCTGTTGCATTGTGGATTAGTCGTAGTTTCCAAGTTGCCTTGAAAGGTAGCACCACGTAGAGTGCAAGCATGGCTGTTCAGGGGCAGTTCCAAAGGGATGGTTTGAGTACAGTCGTACCTTGGTTTTTGAACAGCTTAGTTCTCGAATGTTTTGGCTCCTGAACGCCGCAAACCTGGAAGTGAGTGTTCCAGTTTGCGAACGTTTTTTGGAAGCCAAACATCTGACACAGCACCCGCGGCTTCCGATTGAGTGCAGGAAACTCCTGCAGCCAATTGGAAGCTGCGTCTTGGTTTTCTAACATTTTCGGAAGTCGAACGGACTTCTGGAATGGATTCCGTTCGCGAACTAAGGTACGACTGTATGCGTACCTTTGTTTATCTGCACCACCCAGGGATGTAACCCCCGAGCAAGACGTGATTGCCCCATATCACTTTTTGAAAACAAAAAATAAAACCTATAACCCCAAAAGATTGTTCTGTCTTCTGTTTCCTCTGCTCCCAATTCAAACTGTGTCACCCACACTTTTGTTGCTCCAACAGGACAAACTTCAAGAAGCAACGATTAATGGCGGCGAGAACGATGAAGGGCGTGAAGGATTTTATCTACTGGCTTTATGTTCAGTACATGCTGGTCACGTGTGCCTTTGACATGGAACCCTGGGAAGAAGTGGTGATGCATTTTTTCACTGCCACCACTCTGACTATGTCAGTGTTCACAGTTTATTTGTTCATTCCTACCCGTTTGAATCAGGCTTTCCAGTTCTTTCTACAGCTAGTCAAGTAGCTGAAGTGGACGCTTCATGACTGAGCTTGGATAACTAGATGTATTTTTGCCACATTTCTGTAAATAGAACAATTTGGAAGTATGCGCAGGTCTCTTTACCCCTTGCCACTTTTAATCCAGTGCATCGGTACACGCGTTTGCCAGTTGTGATGACCATTTTTTAAACAACAGTGAATCACAGAGGAACACAGGAAGGTGAATCAGAGCACTGTTCCACCTGACCATCCCCAGAATTTTAGACTGGTCCCTTCCCCACCCTACTTGGAGATGGCTGGACTTCAACCTGGGACTTTCTCCATGCAAAGCTGATGAAGGAACACTACATGCCACCTAGTCCGGCAACAATTTCTTTTCATTGTTTGACTCTCTTCTAGTGAAGAGGAAAGAGAAAAGAAAATGAGGCAGTAAAAGCAGGGAACAGAGAGAGAGGGAGGGAGGGAGGAAGGGAGAATTCAAAGTATACATGCTTAAAAACCATTGTAAGTAGGCTGGCACTTAAGGTGGGCCCTTGGGTTTGAAAGAAAATTGAAGGCTGTTGAAATAAGCTATGGTTCTAAGGACGGACACCCTACGTTATGGATTTATTATTTTTTTGCAAGCCACACTATTACACCTGCAGTTGACTAGAAGGCAGCGTTATGTGTGGACAAAGAGAGCCATTGTTGTCATGACCTTAGCGATGTTTCCTTGGCCTGCTGATACATGCTCAACAAGTCACTGAAAACTCAAAGGGAAGTGATGCCACAAAAGAAAGAAATCCTGCCACCATTAGATTGCAGCGATTAAGGTAACAGGACTAGTTGTCCTAATCGGGTAATCTTGCTGCGAGAGTCCAGCTGTAGGAGTAGGAGGCAGGGGCGTAGCAAGGGGGGTGCGGTGGATGCGGTCCACCCCGGTTGCCCCCACTGAGGGGGGGGGGTGACAAAATGCCGGGCGGCACTCACCATGGGGTCTGCAGCGTGCCTGAGCCATGCATCTCTCCTGGGAGTGACGCGGTGGCTTGAGCGCCCGCAGGCTCCATGCTGCCCCAAACAGTCCGCCCGCTGCCTCCCCCTCAGCTGTAGGGTGGCTGAATGGGAGGAGGCAGGCAGACTCCTCTGAGGCCCCGTGGTGCCCCCATGGACGGTTGGCCCCGCCCCTGGGCGCAGGGCACACACGCTGCCCCAAGCGCCCGATCGGCTTGCTCTGCTGCTGGCACGAGGGGTGCTGAGTACAGTGGTACCTCGGGTTAAGAACTTAATTCGTTCCGGAGGTCCGTTTTTACCCTGAAACTGTTCTTAACCTGAAGCACCACTTTAGCAAATGGGGCCTCCCGCTGCTGCCGCACGACTTCTGTTCTCATCCTGAAGCAAAGTTCTTAACCCGAGGTACTATTTCTGGGTTAGTGGAGTCTGTAACTTGAAGCGTCTGTAACCCGAGGTACCACTGTATTTTAATAATAAAACTAGTCACCCAAGTTTGAAATTGCCCTTCATTTAGCTACATGCAGTAACTACTTGGGCCCGTGCCATCTGAACAACGCTGTAGGAGTAGGAACTATGGGATATGGTTCTAGCACAGCAGAGCAGCTCAGCAAGAACATAAGGGCTCTTTGAGAAGGTCAAACATCCTTTTCTTTCAGTGGCCAGCCGGGAAGCCAGCAAACAAAACCCGGGTGCAACAGCACTCTCCACATTTGTGATTCCCAGCAACACATTCAGAGGGGCGTTTGCCTTCAACAGTGGAGGCAGATCATAGGCTTCTCTTCCATACACTTGCCTCCTCTTTTAAGACATCGCTATAACTTGTGGGAGAAAATTCCACAGTTTAACTGTGCACTGTTTGAAGAAGCGCTCTTTTTGGGTCTATCCGAAATCTTTCTGCTTCGTTGAATGGTCCCCGATTGTACAGTGGTACCTCTGGTTACAAATTTAATTCGTTCCGGAGGTCCATTCTTAACCTGAAACTGTTCTTAACCTGAGGTACCACTTTAGCCAATGGGGCCTCCCACTGCCAGCACGCAATTTCTGTTCTCATCCTGAGGTAAAGTTCTTAACCCAAGGTACTACTTCCGGGTTAGCCAAGTCTGTAACCCGAAGTGTTTGTAACCCAAGGTGTTTTTAACCCAAGGTACCACTGTAGTTATATGAAAGAGGGGGGGCGGGAATGATACTTTTGTCATTGCCTCCACATCATGGATAATCTTGTACATGTTCCTCCCTGCCACGCCTTTTCCCCTACACTAAAAAGCCCCAAATGTCACAACCTTTCCCCATAAGGGCATTCCTCCGGTGCTAAGTTGCTAGAAGTTGTATCATAAACACATATAGGAGGCACTGGGGATATGATGTGAGCAGAAACTCACTTACACATCATCCCATTAACTCTGAAGCCTTCTGAAGCCATGGTGCTATGGAGATCAGTATCAGCGGGCAAACAGCAGCTTAACAGTGATTTATCTGGCTGCGTAGGGTGCTTAAGCTCTTTATGATGAAACATAATACTGGACTGTTACTTGGGTGTTGAAAAGAAGACTGAGAGAATATATACAAATTCTAAAAGTAGCTGTATACAAAGAGAGTAATAAAAATAGAACAGTCATGGCAGGATAGCAGTTAAGCTGCAAGTTGGGACTTAACCACCTGCATGTAGAAAATGTTCAGAAAATGCCTCCAATGTGCAACTTTTCTTAACGCAGTTTTGTTTTTGTTATCACAGGGAAGCCCTATCATGAGGGAACTGAAATGTGCCATGTCTCTAACAGAGAAATGCACCTTATGTTTTCTTACAAGCTTTCTTTCTGCCTGTTGGCGATTGGAGTCCTAATATGCAGTGTCTCTCTTCATGTAAGAACAGGAAAAACTCCTGCAGCTTGACAAGGCTGGTGGGACTAGAGACCCCTGAAAGGTGCAAAATGGAAGCTAAATGATTCTGCTGCCTTTGCTGTGCCTCTGAAATATTTTCCTTCACTTGTGCACAAAGGTCTAGTGGTTAGATGACTGGGGTTGAATGGAAGAGACTAGTAACAAAACAAAACAAAAAAGATTTTTAGAATTAGGAAATCAAAGGGAGCAAATAAGATATTGCAGGAAATGGACTGGTGTCGCCCAGACTGTTGAATCCTGCGTGCTGTTTAAATTAAGGACATTTCTTATATTTTACATGATTTCCCCCTTCTTCCATGGGCTGGTGGCAAAGCAGAAAACCCCATCTTTCTAGCGGTGAGCCCTGCTGAGCTAAGCCTTAGCATTGGCTCAGCATATCGGCCGAACAGGGACACATGGCTAAACTCTCTCCTTACTCATATGTAGCCCAAAACAAACCATGGCGCAACAATAAAAAGGACAGAGGAAGAGCTGGTTCAATGTTCATGTCTTGGCTCCTTTCCCCCCAGAAATAAAACTTTTCAAAAACACATTTAAAAACAAAAGCAAAGGGGTTTGCAATGTTCCATTTTCTTTCCATATTCAAGAAAGAACTTGAGACATACTTCCTACAGGTGCAAGTGACAAACCTAGAATTGTGTAACACAACCCGCATAATGCCTAGCATTACAAAACCGTATCTTAGCATTCATCATGTTTGGAGATTTTTCTTTAGTTATGTCCTAGTTGAAAAAGTTCTCTTCAGCCTTCTCCTTCCAGCTATCTCCTAGTCACCTTACTGCTTTTGTTTCTGAACTCCTTGGGGTGAGTTGTACACATTCTCAGTGCTTACAGCTGACACTCACTTTGCTAGTGGGGCAATTATGACAGTTACATGCAAGAAGAGAACTAATCCAGCCGCATCATATGGTGACAAGGTATTATTATGCAAACCCACACCGTTTTATTGGATTATATCTAAATTCTGAAGCAGAGGATTATATCTAACCTCTGAAGCAAAGGATTATATCTAAACTCTGAAGCAAACTCTCCAACGCCTGAGAATGCTGTCTTATCAATGTAGATGTAATAGTCACTTTCATAACTTATTTTGTATACTCCCAACAGCTGTAAAACAGGACCTACCTATCACTCTCAAAGAGCATAAAACAAGCTTATACAGGCTAAGGCAATCTTTTTCCTCAGATGTGGCTGTGATTAAAGACAAAGGTGCTGGTTATTTATTTACAGACACAAGTACACAAGGTTTAATTATATTATTACTGTATAATGAAAAAATCTACTGCTGAGATAGCAACAAATGAATATTTCAGTTTTCTCTTCACACTGTCATTAAATGTATCTCTTTTCAGCCCAGAATCACTAGCATATGCTTCTCATCAGTAAAAGATTATCTCTAACCTACTAGTGTTTTGTTTTGAAACATGCCTCAATTAAGCCTTTCCATACCTGTATTTGTCTTCACATGAAAGCATTAATGGATCAATTGCCAGCTCTTATTGTGTAACACATTTCTGACAGATGACACTCTTGTAATAGTAGGGTTGCCTTTTCTTTTGCTGACAAGTCTTCTGTAGCTTTCACAAGTGCACGGCCGGAGCAAATTGCAACAGCCAAAGCCATCCTATTACTTCATGTCCATGAAAGGAATTTCTGCCCGACACACAGCTACAAAAGGCATCTTAAAACCAACCTAGTTCATGCTGATTTTTCCCAACTTCCCCTCTTCCTTCCCATGTCTCATCGCTATTCTCAATGGTAAACCTATGGGCTGGTCCTATGTTGTGCTTTAATCTTTGCGCAACCACATCTTAGGCACTTTATTAATCAGTGTTAAAAGAGCAGGAACCTTGCCAGGGAAAATACAACGGTTGAAATAAATGTGTTTGGGCTGACGACATGGAACTCCTTCAAAAAACCAGCACCCTCCCAACAAGTTGCATAATTTACAACACAGCCTCTCCCAATTGTGTTGAGATCACCTCATGGAAAAGCATCCCCTATTTGAAATGGTTGCATCTTGACAGGTACCTCCGAGTTCAAAGATTCCCCAATTTCTTTTCCCCATGAACCTCTTGCAAATTGTTAAGGGTCTTGGGAGAACCATTTAACGATGTTTCTGCCTGTTGTAGTAATTGCAGTGTGGTGTGCTATATGCTGTATGGTTTTTATTTGTATTTTTGCTGCTGCTTTTATTTCTTATACAGTGATACCTCGGGTTAATTACGTAATTCGTTCTGGAGGTCCGTTCTTAGCCTGAAACTGGTCTTAACCTGAAGCACCACTTTAGCTAATGGGGCCTCCTGCTGCTGCTGCGCCACCGGAGCCTGATTTCTGTTCTTATCCGGAAGCAAAGTTCTTAACCTGAAGCACTATTTCTGGATTAGCGGAGTGTGTAACCTGAAACGTATGTAACCTGAAGCATATGTAACCCAAGGTACCACTGTATCTTGTTGTGTTTTATTATACTGAAGCCAAAACATGATAAGCTGGAAATGAGTGGCAAGACTCATGAGAGATGTCACACACTGGCTGGACACAGAGGAACAGTGGGATGCACCAGCTGGGTAACCCCCAAGGGAAGAAGGCTCAGAGCCAAGGGACTGGTGGTGAGACGATGACTAGCAGGAGGGGGAAGATTGGGCAGAGGTGGTGTTGAAAGCAGAAGAGAAAACAGGGCTTCGTGAGTTCAAGGGAGAGTCTGTGGCAGAGAGAAGTTCAGAAGTGGAAGCAGCCTGCTTTTATTGAAATGTTGCAATATGGTTTTGTTTCTCTGCCTACAGTTTTACTCATCATACTGTCTGAACCAGCTCACCCAGAAAAGAGTTGTTGTTTCTAACGAAATGAGTATTACTTCAGGCCTATAGCAGTGTCGGTTTTCTTTACTACGTGGGTATAACCTGTGATGAAGCAGTTCCAGACAGAGGTTTTTAAAGAGTCAGACAATGCTGGTGGGCTTAAAATGGAAGTGACCAAAGACTTATGAATGAAAAGTACTTACACCATATTGTGCTCTTGCCTATCACCCACCCTGCACCCAAATTTAGGAATCTCAATGAATGATCATAATGCTGTACTAGGAAGTAGCCACTATATAGGGGCACAATTTTTATTCTTAACACAAGGGAAGATTGTATAATAACTTTGATCTAATGTTGGATCTGGGATCAAATGTTTAAAACAAACATTTTCAACTACAAGTTACATGAACTCCGCCAGTCCCAAGGAGATAGTTTGGTTGAATAAAGAAAACTGGTCCATGGCATTCTTTTACAGAGGCACATCAGTTCCCTCCACCTGTGCAAGAGACAGACATGTAGAGATGGATTTCCAGAACAAAGCTGCAACCTCCTAAGCTTTTCTTCCCTTCCAAGAAAAACAGTAGCCTCCCTCAACGGGACTGACGCAAAGGTAACCTTTAGAAAGCCTGAGGCCTAGATAGAATGTGGCTAGTTTTCAAAGCACACAGTAACATCTCCACTATGGGGCATCAGCTGCCAATAATGCAAGAGGGAATTAAAATTAAGCCTCTTGTAATCTAGGGCCTATATTCTAGACAGTTATTAGATGACTGTATTTCAGAAATATAAGTTCCATCCACTTTCCTCTCCTCCACATTCTTCATTTCCTGCAGCTTCATATAGCAACTGAATGTAAGATTTGTATTTCTAACTAAATGGTAGTTTAAAGTAGATTAGAACAGTTTTTGACGTTACTGGGAGCAGCCCTGCAACACACATAAACACACCAGAGATCCCAGGTGCAGATTACAGATGGCCAAAGCATAAACAAATTCAGTGAGTGACACGGCTTTGGAACTATCTTTGTATTTGCATACCAATACAAATTTAGACGGGACACGGGTGGTGCTGAGGGTTAAACCACAGAGCCTAGGACTTGCTGATCACAAGGCCAGCAGTTTGAATCCCCGCGACGGGGTGAACTCCTGTTGCTTGGTCCCTGCTCTTGCCAACCTAGCAGTTCAAAAGCACAAAAGTGCAAGTAGATAAATAGGTACCGCTCCGGGCAGGTAAACGGCATTTCCGTGCGCTGCTCTGGTTCGCCAGAAGCGGCTTAGTTATGCTGGCCACATGACCCGGAAGCTGTATGCCGGCTCCCTCGGCCTATAAAGTGAGATGAGCGCCGCAACCCCAGAGTCGGTCACGACTGGACCTAATGGTCAGGGGTCCCTTTACCTTTACCTTACAAATTTAGACACAAGTAAATATAATCATAATCACAGTCTGAATGCCATTCAGGTTTAGTATATATCCCAATGCATTTATTAGCCATTAATGACACTTTCCAGCATGATTTATTGTTGAACTGTTGTTCAAAATTTACTGTGATTATAACTTTGTACATCAAGTCTATGAATGCCTATAATAGGTTCCTGTAATAACTAGTTTTCCTTAAGGAAGAAAAATATCCACATTAACAAGACCTATTAGCTTATTCTGTCAACATATCAGCACCTTCTCCGCCAGTAGCATCTTGAGATATCTGAAGATCTTCCAACATTTCAGCAAGGCTGATCCGGGGAATACCCTCATCATCCGTGTCACTTTCTACAGGAATGACTGCATCTATAAAACCATAAAGCAACATAAGACCTCAAAAGATAAAATAAAATAAAAATCACTTTATCTAACCAACTGAGCTAACTGTCAAATAGCTAGCCATTCTTTAAGAAAACAATGGAAATTCTTTTCAAAATATTTGCTCTCTCCCTGCACCTCCACAATAGCTTTAATGCCTGCTTTGTAGTCTAAACCTGAGTGATGGATTATTATAGTGCAAGATTAATTAGGATCCGAATAATTAATTAGGAATAGAATACTAATTATCCTTCCCCCAAAAGGTTGAAGAGAGCAAGCAGCAGACCACTTGCTTCCCTTTCGCCTAGGATTCATACCAAGTGCTTGTGTCTATTCTCTGCCCTGCTATTGTTAGTTACATGGTGGAATGAGGGCAGTATACACATACAGCCCTTGGTCTCCTACAGTTTGTGTTCCTTTCTATTCAAAAAACAAACAAACATAGACATAAATTCTGCATATCAGGGATGTTCAAGTGTGCAGAGGTTTCTGGATGGTAATATACTTCATCATTAGAGGGAACAAACTGGAAGACCACAAAGAAAATAAATGTTTGGGGGGCCCTGCCCCCTCCATCAGCAAAATAATGCAAGACTGCTGAAATCTGGGACTAAGTGACCTGCTTATCTAAGCCTTATCCTGAACAATGGGGAAAGGGGAATATATTTCTCTTCCCCTCCTTGTAGTGTACAAAAGGATTTGGAGAGGAGTGGGGAGACCTGGGATCAACAAGAATATATCCCCTACTCTTATTTTGATTTTTAAAGGATACATTAAGCTGTTAGGGTTGCTGCCTGCATCACAGCTTAAGATCTCCTTGGAGCGGGGAATAATTAGGTTGAGACCAAGTTCCTTCTGACTGCCCCTAATTACTGCCCCACATCCTTTTAGCTTCAAAGGAGCCCAAGTCCTTAAAAGCTTACAGCATCCTGGTCCTGGGGAGAGAACCCTAATTTCATTTGCTCCTCCAGGGTACTCTTAAGTTGCTAAGGGCTTGGGTCAGGCGGTCAATTTCCTCATCCTGTTTGCCAACTTCAGCTCATCAGATACTCAACTAATGTTAGACAAACTGTGCCTCCAGGAGGGGATTAAGTATGCTTGCAGGAGCACAGTATTTTCCTGCATGCCAGGGCATGCAGCATGGTCAAGACAAAGCTTCCTTAAGTTGATGCAACCTGGGGAGATAGATGATGATGTATTACAAGTCCTAAGCTGGTCTAATGCATGCTCTGGGAAAGGAAGAATGCGACAAAAGAGATGCAAGCAGTTATCTGTAGCTTCTCATCCCTCAAAGTGTCATTAAATTGGCTTGGAGCATTTAGCCCCAGATACTTAGATCATGACAATAGAGAGAAACAGTGGACAGAACACATATTAACTAGAAAACAACTAATTTAACAGTAGCCACCATTGGTTGTGAATTCCAGGCACTACTGTAGACAGGCAATATTTCTGGGCATTACAATACGGTAAAAAAAGGTAAATACTTCACGTAGGAAACTTACTTTTATAAATATTGACATTTTTTCTAATAGCCTCATCTTCTTCAAGATCTTCTAGGAAGTCCTGGTATTGTCTATCAAAGCAGAAATAAAAGTGAGCAATTTTACTACTTTTTCTGGGGATTAAGTGCATTCTAATACCATTATACTCATAAACTATAAATAGAAAACAGAAAACTAAGTATTTTTGCCTGAAGGCTATATAAACTATGTCTGACTACTGGGAAAGATGAACATTCACAAGCTGAGCAAGTAAAATTAGTTTGAAAAATTCAAATTAGAAAGTGCTAAGATGTGACATGGGAGATTCCTGATTGGATCTCTCCAGAGTCTGACCCCTGCCATCAAACACCTCCTGCTGCTTTTACACACTGTGGAAAAAGACTGGTATCTGTATAATTATTATAATGATAATGATTATTTGTACCCCACTCATCTGACTGGGATGCCCTTTCTTACCTTTCTTTCCCCCATGTGTTTCCATCAGTTTTTCATGTGTTCGACTATCATGCATTGATTTTGTTATACGCTGCCATGAATTCCAATAGTATAAATGGTATAATAATAATAATTTATTATTTATATCCTGCCCATCTGGCTGGGTTTCCCCAGCCACTCTGGGCGACTTCCAACAAAATATTAAAAAAACAATAAAACATCAAACATTTAAAAACTTCCCTAAACATACTAAAATGGTAGTATAAAAGTGCTTTAATAATCACTTGTGGGAAAACAGGGTTTGTGTGGGAGGGAAATGGTTAAATATCCCCTCACCCAAGACATCAAAATTGGAGTCTGTTGTAGCTGTTTTACAACTGGAGGGGGAAACCACTCATGCAATTCAACCACACGTTACATCAATTCCAGCCTGAAACAACATCGATGTAAATTTCTAAAATGTTCAAACTCTGCGGCATCTAATTTACTTGCTGAATGTAGCAACTGGCTTTCTCGCCCAGATTCCAGCAATCAGCTTAGCCTATAATATTCCAGAGCTGAAAGGCTATTCAGTTCCTGCACTGAGGAACAAAGCTCTGGTAGCAAACTTTCATACACTAGTTTAGTAGGTAGGATGCACCCAAGATCATTCAGTTTATATCAAGTTAACAGATCCATGGGAAAACTGAGGTGGCCCATCCTAGAGCACACTATGATGCATACTACTGGGAAACCACACTCCTGCAAAGGTAGAATGCAGTTAGGATCCTTCCACAAGATAAAAGTTCTCTTAATAATTTAGCAACAGCCCATCCTGCTATTTCAAGATGAGGCAATCTCCAATGTTTGAAATAATCTCAGTTAAGTCCTGTAGCATCCAGTGAGTTGGAGTGGATGGGTTTTGGGGGGTCTAATCTAGCAGGACTGCTCTTATGTTCCATCTTGGTTTTGAAACTCAATGAGTTTTGTGCTCACTGACTTATTGGGAAATTATAGTAGTACATTAGTCTAATAGGTGGTTAGAAATCACCT
Organism: Podarcis filfolensis; assembly: GCF_964270895.1. Lineage (NCBI taxonomy): Eukaryota > Metazoa > Chordata > Lepidosauria > Squamata > Lacertidae > Podarcis > Podarcis filfolensis. Next base: position 19,043,346 of record NC_139608.1, on the reverse strand, counting down.
TGTGATTTCCTGTCTAGATGTTCAACTTTTGCAAACTTTCAAAATGCAAAGTACACACAGGGGCAGTTCTCTCCCCCCTCTGGGTCTACTGTCCCACATTTGCCTCATTTTGTGAAATCCATGTTGCAATTTTTATTACAAAATATGTTGTAGATTGTAGGTTTCAACACTTAACAGAACTCTTCACATGGCACCCATGATAGAATTCAGCCACAAGCCTCAGCATTAGTCTAAACTCAGGGGGAGCCAACTTGGTGCCCTCTAGGACAGTCCCAGCCAACGTGGTCAATGGTCAGAGATGATGGGAACTGGAAATGAACAATATTGGGGATATACAACTTTAGCTACCCCTGGTCTAAAGAGCATGCATGAAATCCAAGTTGTTTTCTCTGCCACCTTATTTTACTCATAAAATTATGTACTGGGTGGTTGAACAAATGAGAGATAACACAGAACACCGCCTCCCCCAATACCTTTCATCATCTGTATCCATGCCCTCTCTGTCTCTGTCTAATTCTTTCAGTTTCCAGTTCCTGCGACGCTGACGTTTTGTGCGATCATAGCTCTTCTTGATCAAAACCTAAGAATGGAAAGGGGAAGGCGAGGTACTGTGTCAGAAATACCACTTACAGAACAATACTAAGGCATGCATTAAAAGAGAAAGCTTAAATGAAAATTGGTATTCAGGGCCGTCTTCAGCATATGCGCTGCCGGGGTGCAAAGATCTGCCCAGCGCCCCCCCCCCAATTTATTTAGCCGCCCCCAATGTAGTTTAGCTGCCCCAATTTTTTTTAGGGGGGCAACTCCAAATTTGTTGAGGTTTTTTGGGTCCCCCCAGAATACATTTGGGGACCCCAGAATTTGGCACCTGGGTGCCCTGCGCCCCTCTGTAAAAACAGCCCTGTTGGTATTTGAAGCAACTACAGAACTGTAGTGTTAAAACTGACCACAAGGGGCAGTGGGGGAAATGAATATTGAAGGAAGCTATTAAATATTTTTGTACTGCTTTCCATAAATGCTCAAAGTACTTCATACATATTGTATATTACTGTAAGATTTGCCAGCATTACTGCCTCCATGTTAATGTCTGGGAAAGGAAGACAGACACGGAATGTGACATATTATACACACTGTCAGTTCATGGGTGGAATGACATTTGAAGCAGAGACTGAACTCATCGCTCATACTCTTAACTATTCCACCAGAATATTCAGGTTTGCAATCATTAAAGCGGTGTTAAGATTTCCACATGACAAAAAAATAAAAAAACCTCAGTATAAAAACCTCAATATATAAAAACACCAGAGTATAAAATATATATCTCTGGTATAAAAACACCAGAGATATATTGGTGGGACTAAATAATGCATCTAAGAATAAATGAACAAAGGTACTAATTCAGGGAAAGCAGGAGGGTGATTTTTATTTTTAGCAGTATCAATGACACCAAAGGCCACTATAGCAGGCTAAGCAACACAAGCCGCATGAGCTGTATGTGGACCACCAAGGCTCCGGTATCTGCTTCTAGAATGACTACACATACTGGGAAAGGTATGGTGAAGTGAGCCTTCATGACCTAGACAGAATCAACAAGGCTTCCATTGTCTAACATTATGCAGAAGCAAAATATTTGGGGAGGATTTTCATCAAATGACACTTTTCTTGACCTAACAGGCAGAAAGCACAGAGACACTAGTGGGAGACAAAGGGAGCCAAGTTGTGCAGGATGGGCATAAGGCTTGGCAGACAGCTTAGGCAGACAGGAAATGAAACCCAGACATATGAAGGTAATAAAAGACTATATAATTTCCTATGCTAGCAAAGAGATTGAGATTCTTGGTCTATATCATGATGATCTTAATAATAATAATAATTTTTATTTATATCCCGCCCTCCCCAGAAAGCCGGGCTCAAGGCGGCTAACAGCAATAAAACAGTACTACATTCTAAAATCATTTCATTATAAAATTAATTCAACTCAACTGTTCATCAGTGCCCAAATGTTTGTTTAAGGAAGGAAAGAAGTATCCAAAACTTACCACATCTGGAACATTATGTGGGTTCATCTTATTTGCAAATTCATCATTTAGATTGCAGTTCACTAAGTCAAACCTAAAATAAGAATATGCAGAAGGGTTTCTTTGTTAACTGTATCATACTTCTACACAACTCAGAAATGTCAATATTTCTAATAGAAACAGCAAAGCAGAATGGGAAAGAAAATGTAACAGCAGCAGCAGCAACAACAACAACAGGCACTGCCAGGATGTTGTAGGAATGAAAAGTTTTGAAAAGCAAAGGATGTTTATACAGAAAATGTAACAAATAATCAAAACAGTAACAAGAATGGATACTTGCTAAAACTCAAGACCTTGTACCTTTAGGAAATGTCAAATTATCCACCTACTTGGGCTGTCTTAAGGCTGGCATTGAGAAGATTTTAATTCTGTTTTAAAATTATATAAATATATCCATTTAACAGCTTGGATTGAGATATGTCATAGAGGCTTTGATATAATGATGACAGATCAGAACTCCATACATTTTGGCTTACTTGCTACTTTTATTATATATGGTTGCCATTGGCCCATTCTGCCCTGCTTCTCCCCCACTTCCACTGCCTCAAATCCTCTGCATGAGGATTTAATCTCACTGCATTCTGCATGGGACTTTGGCAGAAGCCTGGAGAGAAACAAAGTTTGTGGAGCATTTGGTGCACCAATGGTTTGTCGGCATTTATAACACTTTCCACTTTTCCAGCTGTAATATCAAGACGACAATATTTATTATAGGCATCTAAGGAGTCAGCATGTGAATGACACATTATAGCCTTCAGTGTTCTCTTTTAATTTTCCCAATCCTGAAGGCATGGCACAATGACACCTCTAAAAAGTTGTTGCAAAGGGATGTTTTTAACTGTGGAGTCCTGAAGCGTGTAACAGGGATGGCCACCAGCTAATGTGCTGGAAATGGAAGAAGAAAAATTCACTCTAAGGGCTCTAAGAGGACAGGTCTGGCATCAGAAGGACAGAAGAGCTAAGCATGGCCTTGAGGCTAAAATGGTGCCATTGTTGTCCTGATTAGAACCTGTTGCTGGAACATCTCTGCTTGCTCTGTGTCAAGAATATTATTAAGCCTAGAAACAGGATGATGCACAGGGCCAACAGCTATTGATGAAGGTCTCCAAGAGAAAAACAACACAGTAGCATTTATCGCCAGGATTAGCATTTACTGGGGGTATGCACAGAAGTCCTTTAAATGCTTTGTTAAAATCCAGAGAACTCAGGCACTTGCTAGAAAGGGAGAGGCACTCACCATTAGGGAATGGGTTTGTAGAACCCTGCCTCCGACTAAAGTAAGAAGCCTATTACAAACAACCCTGAACAAGCATTGCTCTTAAAAGATTCAGCTTTGTGAATTACTCTGCCTTTTAACAAGTAGGTGCATGAGGGTAAATACTGCCCACTGCACATTGTATTTTGCATTAGCTATTAAAAGGCAGTTCTTCTCAAATTTATCCTCTTCCTTTTAATGCAATGTTGTCATCAACTTTCCCTGTAATCATTATATTGCAGAAAACTCAGAGGTGTCTACCTTGCCCAGTCCTGTAGCCTTCATACCTCCCAGCTTTCAGAGTACCTTAAGGTTTCAGAAAACCAGCTCCAATTAGCATCAACTATCAAAGTTATTAGTTCTGAAGGGGCACAGTCCTGCAGCCTTCTAAAGTGGTATGCAAGCATGGAACTGAACATCAACCAGAAGCAGAACAGAGCATTACAAACCCAAGCACAAGATCTCCAGGATTCAGAAGATGCCCCAAGTGAGTACGACAGAAATATTGGGTATCGGTATTCAACTCTGATGTTTTCTGCACCCAGGCTTCAGCAAGTGTATGCTTCAAAATAACAAAGGGAAAAGAACACATATGATTAAAAATGAAAGCTGGATATGTTAAGAGTTGAACCAAACCTTCTCTCACATTTTATAATTCAGCATCTTAATTTCCTCTCAAACTGCCAATTTCCCCCAAAGGACGTGTGTATCAAATATATTTGCTAGAAAAACCTTGCATGGTTTTTCTAGCAATGTAATGAAAATACCATTCCTTGTATCAATGGTATATGCTGGTTGCTACACTGACCTACAAATTGATTTTGCAAAACATGTCATGTCGAACCAAAGCTGACTAAGTAATGGAAAAATAAAGCAAAACCATGCAGATTTGCTTAATTTATACGCCACAAAGATAAGTTTGCTTCACATGGAGTCTGAGTCACTTTGATGCAGAATTGTGATAGTTAATGCACTTTGCATACACAAAGTGTACAGTAAGAATTGATTCATAATAATTAAAAAGGATTCTCTTATTTTTCTTCTTTATCCACAGCAAAAGTTGGCGTATTCCAATGTGCATAAATGCTTTTAATTTTTATCTACCTGAGATATTAAAAGGACAAAGATGGACGTGACCTTCTTGGGAGTGACATCTCAAATGTAGAACTCCCTTTCAAAAGAAGTACACTTCATTCAAAAATACAAGAACTTAGACTAACATATAATTCAGGGACATCGCTCAAAGGCAGAGCACCTGCTTAGGAAACAAAATGCCCAAGGTCAATCCTTAGCTTCTTCAGTTAAAAGGATCTTAGGGAGCAGATATGGGAAAGAGTTGCTACCAGTTAGAATAGCAAACTGGGCTAAATAGATCAATGGTCTGACAGCTTTCAAATGACATGTGACAGAGTTAAACAATTCCAAGGCAGGGAGAATGATCTGGCCAAGTTTCTAGAAGAGGTGCAAATAAGAGAACAACAATTCTTACTTTGTTGGATTTCATGCCTGCACCAGCACCTTGTTTTCTCCCATGGGCCTTGCTGATGTCCATTACAATAAATTCCTCCAACTGCTTTGGCTGGAACAAGCTGTTAAAAGGATGACGCCAGTAAGTGTTTCCATCCACTTCAGCAACTGAAAGACAAGAAATATAGAAGTAATGCAGATGTTACTTGTAAGCCACTATTCTGATTTGTGTGTGTGGGAAAAGTCACATAGGACTGATATTCTCTTCAATGCACCTGATGCCATCATAGTAGCCTGTAGCTTAGTTTTTCAAATACATCAACCTCAGGCTCATATAAATTTCTGCTGATGGGAGTGTGATTCCTATTAGTATTACTGGATTACATTTTAATATGAAAAATATCAAAAACTTACTCTGCAGTGTATTAGGATCAATGAGGTGAATGGCACTAGTTATTCGGAGGCAAATACAAATCTGGCTCATATTCCCAAGGCTTTGAGCCAGCTTCGGAGACAAGCATACAACATTGTCCTGAACAGAGAGAAAAAAGAAGGAAAGAAAGCAAAGCAATTACAAAACAAAAACAAAAAGCTCATCAATTCCCATTGTAAATCTGCTGTTAGAGTTACTAAAATGCTAAAAGGAGGTCTGAGGAGTAGGGAACTACAAGCAACTAACTAAACCCTTTAGCTGAATTTCTGTAAAAGCTAGTAGTTAAGATTTCAGACCGTAAGAACTGTAGGCGCATTTCACTTGTAAAATTTCTTAATCTCTGAAATCGTTAGAACATATTCTCCAAGTCTTTCCCAAACACAAAAGTTCCAATTGAAAAACAAATACTTCAATATGCATTTTATTGCCGTATCAATGTGTTGTACCAGCAGTCTAGAGGAAAAACTGTTACTGCAGTTCAATAATTAACATTCTCAAGAGGATTCACACATACTTGTTTAGTACTTGATGACTCCTTATGTGTTGTGTTTGGATACTGGATGGTATGAAACATTGTAGCTATGACATCTCACTCACTCATGAAAGTTATCCCTTCAAACTACACTGAACCAGAGATGAAGATGTTTGTGTAAATCTGTACACTGGCTCTTTGAAATTCATGCTAGCATTGAAATAGATAGCTTCTGTTTTCTTATAGTATTGTGGTTTTAGGCTACAATCCTATATAGACCCACTGAATAAAATGGGGCATATGTCTTAGCAGATATAGCTTCTATAGCACTGGCAGTGCAAACAATCCATTTAACAGGAAGTCCCCCAAACACAGTTTCTTCTTGATTACGGGCTAGGAATCAAGTCAAAAATACCTTGCATACTGGAACAATCTCCACAGAAAATGTGCTTTTGTAGTTATACGTATTGCTATGAATGTCATGAGAGATCAAACGCTGGGATGACTTAGACCTGAAATTAAAAAAAAAGCAAATCCAAATCAGAGATAACAAGAAAAAAAGGAATTTCTAAGGCTACAATAACAAACTGGGCAGGAAAGTGAAAACCCCACAAATGACAAAAAAGAGTGAGAATCGTTGGCTATGTTTAACAAACCACTCCTCAGTTCTCAAACTGTAGGTGTGTGGGACAAGGGACCCTAAAGGGGAAGTTCCAGGATGGGTCAGCATCTTGAAGGCAGAAAAGAAAGCTGCTTTCTCTTGACAATTAAAGTTTAGCACTGTAGTTGTTGCAAGCACCTACAAAAAGGCAAGACGCAAAGGCACTACTGCCACCGCTGCTGCCTCTGTGATATAAACAGATTCCCTGATCCAGGTAGAGCAACACTGAAACTACTTCTATGCACTAGCTTCAGTGGGACTAAACTAGAACACTTTAATTAATGATGCAGCTATGCAAAGGATCACACACTTTAAAGACAGTCTTACCTACAAGGAACTGTGCACTGAAGAAAGTCCACCATCTTTTGAGCATGTTGTTTTGAAGCATAGTAGAAATCAAGGCCATCTGAAAGCATGTATATGGAATTAAAACTCATGGCGGTTCATATTGATATATTATCATAGGGATCTATATTCTTCAGAGCTTTTATGGATTTTCATGCAAGTCCCAAGACTACTTCTCCCTTCATTAACAATATATTATGCTTATCACAAACATGTTTTGAAGCATAGTAGAAATCAAGGGCATCTGAAAGCATGTATATGGAATTAAAACTCATGGCGGTTCATATTGATATATTATCATAGGGATCTATATTCTTTTTTAATTTTTTTAAAAATAATATTTATTAGCAGTTTAAAGGGTATAAAAGAGAAAAAAAATAATTCAACAAAGCAATACAATACAATACAAAAACAAAACACTACATAACACTGACATTAAAAACATTAAATTAACAAAATACAACAAACACAATTTAAAACACATCCATTATTTCAGTATCTTATCTTTCATTCACTTATTTCCACGACTTCCTCACACCTCCCTTTTTGTATTCCACTTCAATTAACTGTTTCAGCAAATCCTTTCCATCTTCCTCAGTTTTCTGTCCTGTAATTTATCTTAACTTATTATAACCTTATTTTTTCCCCTTTGATACATTGAAAATCCATTTATACTTAATTCCTTATAACCTTTCTGCTAAAGCCATATAACTTCATTCCATCATTTTTCTAGCATTCATTAATTTTACAGTATTTCTGTAAATAATCTTTGAATTTTTTCCAATCTTCTTCCACCGACTCTTCTCCCTGGTCTCGGATTCTGCCAGTCATTTCCGCCAGTTCCATATAGTCCATCAACTTCATCTGCCATTCTTCCCGGGTGGGTAAATCTTGTGTCTTCCAATACTTCGCGATAAGTATTCTTGCTGCTGTTGTTGCATACATAAAAAAAATTCTGTCCTTCTTTGGCACCAATTGGCCGACCATGCCCAGGAGAAAGGCCTCTGGTTTCTTCAGGAAGGTATATTTAAATACCTTTTTCATTTCATTATAAATCATCTCCCAGAATGTCTTAATCCTTGGGCATATCCACCAAAGGTGAAAGAATGTACCTTCGGTCTCATTACATTTCCAACATTTATTGTCAGGCAAATTATAAATTTTTGCAAGCTTGACTGGTGTCATGTACCACCTGTAAATCATTTTCATTAAATTCTCTCTTAGAGCATTACATGCCGTAAATTTCATACCTGTGGTCCATAACAGTTCCCAGTCAGCCATCATAATGTTATGTCCAACATCTTGTACCCATTTAATCATAGCAGATTTTACCATTTCATCCTGAGTGTTCCATTTCAACAGCAAGTTATACATTCTTGACAAGTTCTTAATTTTGGGATCTAACAATTCTGTTTCCAATTTTGATTTTTCCACCTGGAAACCAACTTTTTTGTCCGAATTATATGCCTCCATTATTTGGTAATAATGAAGCCAGTCTCGCACTCTGTTTTTCAATTTCTCAAAACTCTGTAGTTTTATTCTGTCTCCATCTTGTTCTAAAATTTCCCAATATTTCGGCCATTTGGCCTCCATATTGAGTTTTTTCTGAGCCTTCGCTTCCATTGGAGACAACCATCTTGGGGTTTTATTTTCTAACAAATCCTTATATCTTATCCAAACATTAAACAGTGCTTTTCTAACAATATGATTTTTAAACGCTTTATGTGCTTTTCCCTTATCATACCACAAGTATGCATGCCAACCAAATACATTGTTGAAACCTTCTAAATCCAACACATCAGTGTTTTCAAGAATCAGCCATTCTCTCAGCCAGCAAAAAGCGGCTGATTCATAGTAAAGTTTAAGGTCTGGCAGGGCAAATCCACCTCTTTCTTTAGCGTCAGTTAATATCTTAAATTTTATTCGAGGCTTCTTGCCCTGCCAGAAAATCTAGAAATATCTCTCTGCCACTTCTTGAAACAATCCATCTTGTCCAAAATTTGCAATGTTTGAAACAAAAACAACATCCTTGGCGATACATTCATTTTTATCGCAGCAATTCGGCCTAGCAGTGATAACTTCAAATTTGACCAAATTTCTAAGTCCTTTTTCACTTCAGTCCAACATTTTTCATAGTTATCCTTAAATAAGTTCACATTGATAGCAGTCATGTTAACCCCTAAATATTTCACTTTCTTAACCAATGTTAATCCTGTCTCCTCCTGAAACTTTTCTCTCTCATTCACAGTTAGATTTTTCTCTAAAACCTTGGTCTTCATCTTGTTCAACTTAAAACCTGCAACCTGTCCAAATTCTTGAATCAGTTCCAATACCCTTTATTCTATATTCTTCAGAGCTTTTATGGATTTTCATGCAAGTCCCAAGACTACTTCTCCCTTCATTAACAATATATTACGCTTATCACAAACAAGCTGTGAGGGAATGGAAGGTTGGATGAGGTGGTGGCTTGGTGAGCAATACAAGCAGGCATGGCAGCCCCTAGTAATAAATATACTTCTCTTCATCTCTATGCAAAATATTAATTATATGGACGATATCTACTGTTAGCCACTGCAGAACCATTGAAACCAATGAAGCCCACTGATTTCAGTGGGTGTACTCCAAGTGTGACCAACGTTTTACAGTGGTACCTCGGGTTACATACGCTTCAGGTTACAGACTCCGCTAACCCAAAAATCGTGCTTCAGGTTAAGAACTTTGCTTCAGGATGAGAACAGAAATCGTGCTCTGGTGGCACGGCGGCAGCAGGAGGCCCCATTAGCTAAAGTGGTGCTTCAGGTTAAGAACAGTTTCAGGTTAAGTACGGACCTCCGGAACGAATTAAGTACTTAACCTGAGGTACCACTGTATACACAAAACATCATATTTATTATATGCCAAAGCTCTTATTTTGAAAAACCTAGCCTCTCCTTCACGCCTGCAAGTACTTCATATCATATTTGCTTTTACAAGAACTTAGTCGCTTCATAAACATCACTCACCATGAATTTCTTTAATCCGAAGAGTATTCTGGTGAAGCCTATGTTTTAAAATCAATTGCTCCAAGTAGTAGAAAGTCTTTTTATGTAGAGTCTAAGAATAAAAATAAGATTTGTACACATTACTTTCATGTAAAGGCCCCCAGGGCAACTGAAAATGTGGCTGATCAACAGGGTTGCTACTTCACCCAAGGTCCAAACAGATCATAAGACCCTTACTAAAGCAGGAATACATAAGTATGCAGCACTATATTGTATTTACTCAGCATTAAGTTCGAGCAAGTTTATTGGAACATACTAGGACCTAGGCATATGTATAATTGCCAAAAACATTGAAGCATTTTGTAGCTCATTCAAAATTCATTAAATTTCCATACCATCCTTCACCTAAGCATCACAGGGGAGATTACAATATAAAATATGTACCATAGTAAGAAACAAAAACAACACCCCGCAACCCAGAGTTTAAAAAGCCATATATTTTATACACAAGTTCAGTACACGAGGCAACCACAAATGCATGTATATATAACACAAACATACCTTCTGCCTAATTTGTACCACTGCTTTCCAGAAGTCCTTAGCTTCAACTCGATGGCAGTCATCACACATTTGGGACTGAACAACATACTCTATTATAAAGACTTGCTGAAGAACTGCCCCATTGATCACCTATGGAAGGAAGTTAAGTGCAAGATTAAGTTTTTCTGCCATCTGTACTAGGTTGTTTCTGGGGAGTAACCTTTGACAGTCTACCTGTGTGGTTGAAGCCAAAGAGTAACATGGGAGAGTGTTCTTTGACCCCCTGCCACTTGTGTTATGGGGTTCCACAGGGTACCATTTGGCCCCATTGTTATTTAACATCTGTATAAAGCCACTGAGAGCTTTGGAGTTTTGGAGCAAAGTGCCATCAGCACGTTGATGGCATGCAGCTCTATTTCTCTATAACATCTGAATCGGGCTTTGCAAGGCCTGGACCTTAATGAAGTGGTGGAGCAACTTGCCTCAACTAGAAGTCAGGTATTTAGAGTTGCCAATCCCGTGCTATGGAATACTCTTCAAGCAGAGATTTGCTGGGTATCCTCACTTTTGACTTTCAAGCATCTGTTCACGTTTTTGTGGCAAAAGGTCTTTGCAACTACTTAATTTTTGATTAGGAAGTCATCTAAATAATTGTATGCATTTTAGAAAAATTAAATGATATTTTATGTCCTATAGTTTATGCCATCTTTTATAATGCGGCGGTATAGAAATACTTTCATATAATTTTTGTTTTTTATCATTGTAAACTGCTTACAGATGATTGCAATTTACTGGTCAATAAATTGTTTAAATAAACTAAAATTAAAAAGTAACTGGCATTAAAAGAGATACAGCTAATAGCCCAAATGCTCTGAAGTATTGAGTCTTAGCTCAATACTCCAAGCTTTCTACCTAGCTATTTTTTCCTACTGACCTCACAATTGTGCTATAAAGTTGACAGATGGAAATGGAAGGAATACAAGTGGAAGGAATACAAGTATCATTAAGTCCGGTCCCCAATCCTAAGTCTGGATCCCTTCAATATACAGAAACCTCTAGCCTGGTTCTATACATGCTTATATGGAAACAAATTCTAGTATTTTAATGGGACTGACTTTCATGGTGCCTAATACAGTTGCAACATTGTTCAGAACTCAGCAAGTCACAAGCAAGAACATCCTTGACTTCCTCTAGCTAACACAACATACTCCTGGTTTCCCTAATAATTTTGATTTATAAACGTCACTCCAAAGTCTAATCACCTCTTTTTGTACAGTCAGCTTTACTTTAAGTCTTTTGGAATGTGGTTCAGTCCATACAAATCCTGCTTCGATCAACCGCACCTGCCAGGAGGAAAGAGATGCATGATTACCATTATTGTATATTTCTACAAATGCTGAACAACAGAAATGGTGCCACATAGGTCTGGGCTCCTACATTCAATTAATGTCACTGTTGAAATACAGGAAATGATACGTGGCATTTATTAAAATTTTTAATATTCCATTTACTATTATGTATGTCTCCTAATCAACAAATGATGACAATAATCCCTGCTTCCACTTCATGGCTTGCTTCTGCCCATTGGCTTATTGACTTTTGCGCTGAACGTTAGCTCACCTTCATGCACAAACTGGAAATTCATGGAGTGAAATCCTGTACAGAGCCATAAACTGCTGTTTAGAATATACCCCACCCAACTGCTACAAGAACCCTCTAAGTTAGCAGCAAATACTTTACATCAATGGAACCCTTACACCAATGGAACTGCTACATCAAACATATCCCTACACCTATTAGCACTTTAAATAAATCATCATCTCTTTGTCAGCTACATAACAGCATAATTTCATTTGTCTGAATGCCTATTCAGACTTGGACAAGATGGATGAAAACATATTTCATAACTTAATCACATTATCTGTATTTTTAAAGTTTTATGCTGTGCCTTATAGTGTAGCCCTGATGTTTTACAATATCGTGGTAAATAAATCTTTTTACAAATAACATTTCACCCACATGTTCCTACTACTCTGCTCTGAATCTCTTGGGCACGACAGCTCTCAGGGAAAAAACCACAATGTTGTAGCCACCTAACTTTAAGTGTCCCTCACAGGTTGGGGTTTTGTCACCTAGGCTATTACTGCTGATGTCCTTCACAGCTTGGGACACAAGGAGCACTGGGAGAAGTGGGGTTTTTGCTTAGATGGTCCAACGGCCATTCTGCTTCTCAATCTCTCATAAAAAACTGCTTGTTGAATGATGAAGGTATTTCATGCAGCTTCCACGTCTAGTCACATCATGAAAGTGGTATTTCTTCAGTTCTTCTTATAATTTTAATTATGCTTTTTTCCTCACAAACAGAACGGGTCAAGAGTGATAACCCAGTCCATTATGTTTCTGTGGATGCTTATGGTTATAGATTCTAATAGCATAGGTACTTGTGAACACAGAATCAAGGAACAGCTCTTCTGTGGTAAACATGCCCCAGTACATACCATCAAGGAACTATCATTGTATGCAGTGCCCTCAAAATAGAACTGGAAGGTACAACCAAAGTACATCTGCTTGGAGAATCAACTCATCATTAGTGGCTAACTCCACGTAAGAATCACAGCTTTCACAAGCAGAATGAAGTTTACAGAAATATAGTAGACTCCAATTTCATATAAAAATATAGAGCTACAAGACTAACCTTACTAAGGGAAGCTTTGATTTTTTTAAGGCATAATGTCAGAAGTTCTCTTGATTCCAAGGCACACTGAATCCAAGTTCCTGGTGGTTGAAGGTATCTAAAATTGAAAATAAAAGCAATACATGAAATTGACTCAAACCAAATATATACAATGATGTGCCTATATTTAAATAGCATTATAACTACATAACACTAATAATGCCACAAAAATAATTTCCTAGTCTTCTGGATCTGAAAATAATTCCTCCTCATCATTCAACAACTCATTGCTTTCTACGGAATGTCACAAAAACAGAGGTTTATGGTTCACAATGTTACAGCCAGAAATGGTCAAAGAAGTTGTGATTAAGTATGATGCATACATATGCACCTGCTAACTCAACTGATCAACATGCACAACAGATGTAAACAGTGAAAGGTTTTAGAATTTTGACTAACAAACAATAAGGAAAGTTTAAGTCAAAATGTCATTAGAGGCTGGAGGTAAGTGACAACTCAACAACTACCTCAATTAAGACAAACTGACCTTCAAAAAATATGCTATACAGTGTGAATATAATATGAGCTCTTGAATTCTCTAGACAACATTCTCAGTGTATTATTTATTTCATCATCAAGTTTATTGTGGTAGCTAAACTCCATGACAAAGGCAGAAAAACACGAACAATTTCAAATACAAAATATAAATCAAGGCTTATTAATTAAATTTACACATCACCCTTCATCTGGGGACCCATGTGATGGTTTACAGTATAAAAACACAGAAATACATAACATAATAACGAGCAAACAACAACCCCCTCTACAAAACAATAATGCCCCCATAGTACATTATAATGATATTCAACATTAATGTATGCTAATTATATTAATGTCCTTATGTCAGACAGCTACTTCTTTAAATAAAATGTAATATCTTGGCATGAACAGCAATGATTTATAGTCAATGCAGCAGTCCTATTTGCTTTAACTGCCCTTATGCAAAAGAAGTTTCTGGTGGGTTGCACCTGACCGGTGACACCAAACGATAAATTTTAAAAAGATGAGACTGTCACGTCATGCAACAAAAGAACAAAGCACTCTGTTTCAGAAGACTCTCAATCTGTCTACCCATACCTTCCACAAAGTAGATTCCATATTTCTTGGAAAGTATGCAGGTAGCTACGTGCCCCCCCCCCCAAAGTAGGAGTTCTGACATTTCTCTGTTCAGCAACTATGCTCTGAAAATCTCTAATGATGTTGTGACAATTGATGTTGTGTTGATTATGAAGTGCTTTTTTCCCCACTACAAGACTTACAACTGTCTCTGCAATGTGTGCCACAGAAAGAAGGCATGGTAATTGACAATTTTTGTATTTCTAGAGAGAGGGAACCAGACATTGTTAAGCTGATGCTTCCAAAACCCTTGGTGAAACCTTTTATCTACCGAAATAGGCAGAACAATCGTTTTTGAATACCTGCTTATTCTGCTTAAGGACTCTGGCCACAAGCAGACTCAAGGCCTTTGCACACTATTTTGCATTTTTTTCCTTAGCCTAAAAAAAAGTTTTGCTTGACTGTGGATTATGGCATTTTTTTCTGGATCTACGCATCTACTTTTACTTTTTAAAATGTTTATATAAGCACTCAGGAAAGTTACGTTATGTCAGCGCCCTTAAGATTGAGAAAACAGTTGGTACCTTCCACATTGTTTGCAGAAATGAACAATGACTTGCTTAGGAATTCCTTCAGTTATGTCCACTTGAGTCCGTAAACATGCTACACACATGTTGGCTGGATTGGGTGGAATTGCAATGCCACACTGGCAGCACAGGCTAGAAGGAAGAAAGAAAATGACCATTGAAACCGAAATGCACAAAAGACAAAGTCATGATTATTCCCTGGATAGCATTATAATTCAAACATATGAGACCAGAGTTCAAATGCTACTGTGGCAACTCAATGGATGGCCTTCAGTAAATAGTTCTCAGTTGCATGTGCCCAGGTGGCTAGATCAGTGTAACAACAATCTTGTTTTGAGGATGAACAAGGTAAGAATTGAGCTCATTCAAGTGCTTTGATGCAAATATTAGTAATAATCTGAGAGTCAGGTCTGTTCTTGCATTTCACAATTCAATTATGAAGCACTTTGTAGATGCACCTGACAAAGTAGGTTCTGACCCATGAACAAGTAGGCAAAATGACTATTTGTTTCTAGCACTGCTAATTTCTAATGCTTTGGTATTCCAACACATCTGAGAGTATAAATAACAGTAGGACATGTATGGGGAGAACTGTTTCTTACAAAGTAGTCCTCCATGGCAAATTCTTGCATAGTGGAAAGCAAATACACCGGGGGGGGGGGGAGCTTTCAGCTCTGCCTTAGTCCTCCACATATAAGGAGATATCAACTGATTTCAAACAAGCAACTTATTCATTTATTTCATTTATATCCCACCTTGCCATCCAGGTATCATACAGAGCTCCCCCCAATCTATTCTCACAATAGTGAGGTAGTTCAGATGAGAGTGAATGACTGGTCCAAGGTCACCTTCATTGCTGAGTAGGGATTTGCACCCTGGTTCCCAGGTCCTAGTCCAAAACTCTAACCACTAGGGCTGGGCGATATCAGCTTTTCAACATCACGGTGTTTCGCCAGCCAAACATCACAGTTTGGCGATATACCGCGATGCTGAAAAAACAAGCTGCATTCGCCTCTGCCCACGAGGCAGCTCTCACCTCTAAAGTAAGAGACTGGCTTCATTATTACCAGATAAATGAAGTTTTCAAACAGGACAGGAAAATTGGCTTCCAGGTGGAGAGGTCAAAATTAGAAACAGAGCTTTTGGAACCCAATACTAAGAATCTGTCAAGAATGTATAACTTGCTGTTGAAATGGAATACACAGGATGAGACGGTTAAATCAGCTATGATTAAATGGGCACAAGACATTGGTCATGACATTATGTTTGCTGACTGGGAACAGTTATGGACTACCGGTATAAAGTTTACGGCATGTAATGCCTTAAGAGAGAACATTATGAAAATGATTTATAGGTGGTACATGACCCCAGTCAAGCTTGCAAAAATCTATCATACGCCCAATAATAAATGCTGGAAATGTAAGGAAACTGAAGGTACTTTCTACCACCTTTGGTGGACGTGCCCAAGGATCAAGGCCTTCTGGGAAATGATCTATAATGAAATTAAGAAGGTACTTAAGTGTACTTTTCATAAGAAACCAGAGGCCTTCCTCCTGGGCATGGTAGGCCAATTGGTGTCAAGGAAAGATAGGACGTTCTTTATGTATGCTACAACAGCAGCAAGAGTTCTTTTAGCAAAGTATTGGAAGACACAAGAACTACCCACACTGGAAGAGTGGCAGACGAAGGTGATTGACTATATGGGACTGGCCGAGATGACTGGCAGAATCCGTGACCAAGGGAAAGAGACGGTGGAAGAAGATTGGAAGAAATTTAAAGTTTATCTTAAGAACTGTTGTAAAATTAACGAGTGCTAAAATGTCATGGGTAACGTAAAACAGAATTGCAGCGATAAATGATTGGGTAAGAGAAAAAGGATCAAAGAAATTGAATCATAAGTAATTGAAATTAGGGGTTGCTGAAAAAGTTTAAAACAGGGATGCAGAAAAGGGAGGTATGGGGAAGTCGTTGAAATAAGGTTTAAGAAAAAAAGGTTATGAAATTATACGTGTTTATATGTTTGTTTGTTGATGTGTTATGTTGTGAATTGTTAGTTTTTGTGTGTTAATATATGTTGTAAAACCAATAAAAATTTATTATAAAAAAAAACCAAAGACATTATGTTACTCACATGTTCCCCTGGCTGACCGTTGCAGGCTCTTTCATGTATTCCATCTCTAGCTTCACACGTGTTTCCCAAGAATGAGAAACGCATTAGCACCTAGTGAGGTGAGAGCACAGGTTAGGGTCCAACTATTACAGAGAGTGTCTAACATAAGAACAACCCAACTGGATCAGATCAAAAAGCCAAACATTTAAACATCTTGTTCTCATCGTTGTCAACCAGATATCTACGTGGGTGGGATGTTCTTATGTTTTTGATACTGATGAAGGTCAAATACTGAGGTTCAAGTACTAAAGAAAATGGGGTAGGGTGGTGACATATGTTAGGTCACACCTGTACCATACATTTAAAGCAGCTTTATACCACTTTGCCATTAGCTCCTCCCAAAGAATCCAGAGAACTGTAGTTTATTAACGGTGCTGGAAACAGTTCTGTGATGGATAAACCACACTTCTCTGGATTCTTTGGAGGAAGCCATAGCTTTTAAAAATGGTACAAATGTGCTTTAGAAGACATCTGAAGGCAACCCTGTTTAGGGAAGCTTTTAATGTTTAACAGACCACTGTATTTTAATATTTTGTTGGAAGCCGCCCACAGGGGCTGAGGAAACCCAGCCAAATGGGTGGAGTATAAATAATAAATTATTATTATTATGATTAAAAGTATGACGTGGATATGTGGGGTCCCAATGCTGTCAAGGGCATCAGCGCGGGCATGAGGGAACATTGAGCTGACTGCGTACAGCAACAAATTGCCAGTCTAATACACTATTAACATTATTATTATTAATTAAATTGGCCAGTCACTTCCATGGCAACGAAGTGACTTGCAATACAACACATTTGGCATCCAGGAAAGCAGGGGCTCTCTGATTGGCTGTAAGCATGGGCATAGCCAGCATTTGTGTTGGGTGGGAGCAGCACCTCAGTTAGTTAAGTGTTTTTATTGATTTAGGGGGGCAGCTGCCCCCTTTGGCTATGCCCATGGCTTTAAGGCCAAAGTAACACGTAGTGGGGGGGGGGGCAACACAGTACTGTACTGAAAGAAAACGCAAAACAGATGCCTCTTCCAAGCCTACTCAAACGAGATTTATATCCTTAAAAAAAAGCCCATCCAAGTAGACGATCATTTTAAAAACAAATCCACCAACCAACCATTTAAATGATAAAGCCACGTTCTATGGCAGCCTTTCGTCGCCTTCCCACTCTAGGTAGGGCAAAGGTCTCGGGGTCCCTTGGCAGCAGCAGCAGCAGCGGCGATCTGCACCCGCTCAGAGGCACTCTTGCCCACATCGCAACGCGACAAGCTCCACAGTTTCGGAAGCAGAGGATGGGGGACAGCGATATCCAGCCACGGGTGGAGAGGTGATGTAGCACTTCGGGCCGGCGGTTAAATTAAGAAGAGAAGGAGGACGGGAAAGAGCAGCCGAGGCGGCACGTGGCGGTTGGGCCCAGCGCAGCTGAGGGAGCCAACGGTCGTCCTGGGCGCGCCGAAACGACCCCCCCCCGCGCGCGTTCCTCTCTCCCCCGCCCCCAGAGGCCCCACAAAGCGACTCGCGCTCGGTTTCCCCCTCGCCTCTTACTTTCTTTCTCTTCACGGTCAGGTCTACGCCTCGCGTCCTGGAAGCGGCGAGATAGAGAGAAGGCACAGCTCTCGCGAGAACGCCTCACCCTCGCGCGAACGGTGGGAAAAGAACGCCGAGGGGGGAACGTGAAGTCGCCATGTGAGTGGTGACGTAGAGATAAGGAAAGCGTGCTTTCCCCTCCCCGCAGGTTCAGTTGAGAACCGGAGGCGTAGGGTTGCTCTCGTCGGGTGTTGCTAAGCAAGCCCCGTTGTTCAGATGGAGTGGGAGGGGGAAGAGATAGAGACAGAGGCATGGGCAGGTGCCAGGAGAAGTGCACTCTGCAGATGCTCAGGGCCCCCTTTTTCTTTTCTTTTTTTAACGCTGACTTCATAAGCTTGACTCGTTGTAACAGGGAGATTGCATCTCGGCAGAGCAAGCGTCGCTTTCCTTTCCTTTCTTCGCTTCCAATAAGAATTTTATTCTAAAAGAGCAACGAAATTATCGCCATCATTCCTCATCAGTAGCATTTTAATATATCGCTTAATATATCGTTGAGGGCAAAATCCCTCAGCGGGTTTGCATAAAACACAGCAAGATAATTAATAATAATAAAAATAAATAAAAAAACCCCCGAAAATACAAAGAAAGGCAACAGGAGAAACAGAGCAGTCGTTAACAAAGCTTTCAGTTAAATATCAATAAATAACAAAGAAGATATGTGCATGGGGTATCTATTTTGTAAATATGCAATACAAGCAGTAAAATTGTTGGCATCCGTGTATAATAATAATAATAATTTTATTTATACCTCTCCCATCTGCTTGGGTTGTTGTGGAATTCCCATCTAAATTTTTTACTCAGACTCATCAAAATTAATGTGTCTAATTTACTTGTGGTCACTGACTTCAATGAATCTACCACAAATAATTTGGGCCAATTAATTTCAAGTGGCCAGATTCGGCTACCTGGTTCGGAAAGTGGAAGGCACCACATGGGCTCCGGTCAGGGCAGTGGGGCTTTCACCTCTTCCCCTGCCCCACGCCATCCCCAAATCCGCTCTGGAGGGTTAGAACAGACCTTTCCAAACTTTTCATGTTGGTGACACACTTTTAAAGATTTGTTATATTTCTCTGCCACCCTTCATTCAAACAAATCTCCAAGCAAGCAAGAGTCCAAAAATCCATCATGGTGTATTTCTCCTCTGTCCCATTTCTCCTCTGGTATCAACTGTAAGACCATCTTTTAAGCATGATTTTTACTACCCCTTTCTTATTTTCTTATTTTCAACCATGTCACCATTAATGTTGCCGGCCTTCAAGTTTGCAGGTACATCTTTGTAACACAGAGCTGGTCTACCATTGGGCCTGGTGCTTCAGCCACTGATTTGGAATTTTCACCCTTAAAACAGGTCTACAATATTGACTGCAGCCTTGGCAAAAACAAACAAACAAACAAACAAACAAACAAACAAACCCCACTGTTATACCCAGGCTACGCCTTAAAAGCAGGAATTGGCTTTGTCCGTCCTTTGCCAGGCACAAGTGCTTTGATGGCTTGAATGAAATTGTGGTTCTGAAGGTGCCCAGCAGATGGCAGAAATGCTGTGTCTAAACTAAAGCAGCTACCAACATCTTTGCTGTAACAATTTGGACTAAATAAGAGTAGTCACTTGCTATAGACCCTTTTACAATTGTTGCTTTTTAAAAGTTTATTCATACAGTTTGGTTATTAGGTAATGAGAACAAAAGCCAACAGCAGTCAATCTCATTGATATGTTATATAAGATTAAAAAAACTAAAAGAAAAAGTGGGAAAAGGAAGAAAGAGAGGGAGGGAATAACTGGGGGTGGGGTGTGTGTTCAAATATTACTACAGTGGTTCCTTGGTTCTTCAACAGAATGCATTCCAGGAGTCTGTTCAACTCCTGGAACCGTATGAAAATCAAGGCGCTGCTTCTGATTGGCTGCAGGAGCGTGAGCTATCCTGAGAAGATAGGGGTGGGAACATTGGTGTAGCCAGGATTAAGGGGGTACTTTTAATGCTTTTCAGTAATATTTGTGGATGGGGGGGGGGCTGCTCAGCAAGCAGAAGTTCAGGGACACATTCCATCCTGGCCAAAACGCTCACAGAAGGAAATCAGGTGAGGGCTATGGCCTGAGGAGAGTTCAGTGGGCCAGATATAAAGGTTTGGAGGGCCACATTTGCCCCACCATCAGCCTGAGTTTTCCCATCCATGTCACGGAGGCTGACCTTAAATGCCAGTTATAGGGCAATGCCTGAGACAGTTTTAGAGGGATAGCTGGCTATGCTACAATAATGCATGGAAAGCAGCAGAGAATCTTCTGGCGACTTAAAAGACGAATGGTACGTCTCCACGAAATTCTTCATTTTTTCATGAACTATGGAGTTGTAAACAACTGTTGATTATGCTACCTCATCTGAAATGACTTCAGGCCATCAGCACTCTGCTTTGTTTTGCCCTGTGGTAAGTACCGTACCTTGCTCATTTGCAACCCTTTGTGATTCTTTTGAGGCTCGAAATACAGCTTTGGAAATTACAGGCTTTCACTTAGTGCTAGAAGAGATGGTACAAAGCCTATCCTTTGTGTGAAATGGGTCTATTGTGAAGTCAGAACTGTCTGACGTGACTCCGCTTCCATTACAGGTTTATTTTTAACCACAGATATGCTGAACCTCAGCTCTCTTCGCTCAAAATAATTATTCTGATCCCTTCGTTAGCTTGGGACATTGGCAGTGCTTTCATTTGCCACATAAAGATGTATTTGTGTTTGCTTACAAACCATGCTAAGAAGCTTTTGTAGCTCCTAGGAACCAACCAAGGACGTGGGTGGCGCTGTGGGTTAAACCACAGAGCCTAGGGCTTGCCGATCAGAAGGTCAGCGGTTCGAATCCCTCAATGGGGTGAGCTCCCGTTGCTTGGTCCCTGCTCCTGCCAACCTAGCAGTTCGAAAGCATATCAAAGTGCCAGTAGATAAATAGGTACCGCTCCGGCGGGAAGGTAAATAGTGTTTTTGTGGGTTGCTCTGGTTTACCAGAAGCGCCTTAGTTATACTGGCCATATGACCCGGAAGCTGTACGCCGGCTCCCTCGGCCAATAAAGCGAGATGAGCACCGCAACCGCAGAGTCGTCTGCAACTGGACCTAATGGTCAGGTGTCCCTTTACCTTTAGGAACCAACAAAGCAGCCTAGACCATACCGGAGTACAGGGGCTTTGGCGCAGTGAACCAGGGCGCCAAGCTGTGGAGGGTGCAAGGAGGAGAGTCTGGGGAGGGGAGAGCGGGAAGGTAAGCGAGGCGGAGCGGGGGCTTGGTGCCTGCGTGCCTCCAGTGCCCGTAGGAGGCGCTAGGACCGTGTTTCCTTCCTCGGCTCGCTGTAAATTGTGATCTCCAAACTAAGCAGCCTTGCCCTCTCCCCACTTCCAAAGGATTTAACTTTCTACATCAAGATCAAGGGCTCTCCCAACACCGTATCTCTGCCCTAGCACCCCTTTCCCTAGCAAAGCCTCGCTCAGCACATGCTCCTGGGGCAAGAAACCGGGAGAAGTTTCTGGCTCAGTTGCTAGCAGAATCCCGGAGTGGTCTGTTTTTGTACCTCCCCCAGCATAAAAATCTCATCACCCCCAGCCTTTTCTGCCCCTCTCTGCGCCGAAGACTACTGCGCAGGATGGGCGATGGCAAGGGCGTGCTCCCCGCCTCTCCGGCTTGCTCATGCTCGGTGTTAAGGCTCCCACCAGCATCCTCTGGTCCTTGCACCTCTTCTCCACTGGAGGTGGGGCTTTCCTCCTTGCTGGAAGAGGAACTGCTTCGCAAGATTTTCGGAGGCTCCCTATAACACAACTGCCCTTCCATCTCTCGTCTATGAGCCGGTGGCAGTTCCCTGACACCTATTTTTTTCCATAAAGGAGAATCCTCCCCCTCCCCCTATCCATTATATAGGACAACCTCCTCCACAATGCCAGTTTAACAGGGGACACATGACCTGAGGTAATGAAATGCTACTTTTATAGAGAGATAACTTAACCAGAGTTGGATCACTGGCCTACCTAGCTCCATAGTGTCTACACTGACTGACAACAGCCCTCTGGGATTTTTACACGGTCCTGTCCCAGCATATCTGGAGATGCCAGGGACTGAACCAGGGACCTTTCACATGTGAAGCAGATGTTCAGCCGCTGACACCAGTTCTAGACCACACATTTAAAGCACATGGCTTTCTCTAGAGAATCCTGGGAAGTGTAGCTCTGTGAGTGGGAAGCTACAATTTCCAGGATTCTCTGGGGGAAACCATGTGCTTTAAATGTGTGTTGAATGTATGATGTGGGAAATGGGGATCTTTGCACCACAGCACCGGATATGCTTAAGACGGCCCTGCCGGAGTACCATTTACCATAGCAGTGTCTGCTTTGACTGGCAGAAGTCTTTCCCATCACCTGCATCCAGATCATTTTAACTGGACCTCCTGCATCATTCAAAGCATTTTCTGTACCACTGAATTATGGTCCATCTAGTTGAAAGGTAAGGCTTATCAGAGTGACGGGGGCTACAGTCAATCCCATTCTTCCCTAAAAAGCCATCAGTTTCTGCCATACCAAGGAAGTCTCCAAAATTTGGTGACAACTTAGCTAAGCCCCACCAGTGTGTGTCTGTTAAGGGATGGTGGAGGCAGAAGGGTGCTGTCAGGGAACTGTCATCGGAAGAACCGGAGGTGCAAGGGCTCCCAGAGGTTGGGAGAGACTTATCAGCTGAGGAGGGAACCAGCAGGGGGAGAGAAAGAGCTCCAAGGGAAAGTGAGTCGGAGGGATGGCTCAGAGACAATTCCAGCGAGAACAGTGGGGAGGTTTCAGGACCTCCTATAGGGACACCCACTCCTCGCCGGAAACTGTCACGCAGAGAGTCCAGAAGGCGTGTTTCCGTTAAGGAGCTTTTATGCTGGAAGAAATTCCGTAAACGCCCACTGTCGGATACTGCCAGCGACTGACGGAGCCATGCTGATGGAGCTCCGTTACAGACAGGGGTTTGTGGACTTAGCCAAACCCTGAAGGACTAGAAATTTTACGCACAAGCAGCTCATCATCCCATCACAGCAATCCGACAGTCTCTGAAAGCAGCTTGTGCAGAGAGGCATCATGAGTAACCCAGCCGGAACCGGAGAAGTGGGAGGAGCTGGAGCAGGTCCAAGCCTGGAAGAAAGGTACCGGGTGTTGGAGGTCCAGCTAGCGCTGCAAACGGCGAGGCTCGAGGAGAGGAGGGCGCAGGATGCAGAAAAGGCAAAAGGGCCCCCACTGGCTAGAAAGATGCCAGGATTGGTGCAGAAGTTTGGGGGGGATCCCAGGAACTATCAAGCCTTCAGGACAGAGATGCAGTATGCTCTCAATCTACAGTTTGACGACTTTCCCGACGAGGAATCGCGAGTGGCGTTTGTGGTTGGCCATCTCGAAGGGGGGGCGAGAGACTGGGTGAGACCCCTGATGGCAGGGAATAATGAAGTCCTGAAGGACGCGAGGAAGTTTTCTCGCACCATGGACCTGATGTTTTCCAGTGACATTGAGCAGGGAGTGGTGCGCAGACAGTTGATGGCTTGTAAACAGGGGAGCCGATCTGTCCGTGAGTACTGGACTGAGTTTACCATGTTGATACATAAATTGGGGTGGGATCTAGCAGCGGAACCCATTCAAATGCTTTTTGAAGAGGGACTTTCTTCGGCTGTGAAAGACGAACTTTCCCGGGCGCCCAGGGCGGAGTCTATGGATCAGCTGACCAAATCGGCGCTGACCATTGGAGCGCGCCAGGAGGCGAGAGCCTTGGAGAAGCGGGAAGCGAAAGGGGAGCGTTGGAGGGATTTCCGCATTCCAGAGATTCCGGAGCCCACTTTCCCGCCTGGAGAGCCGATGGAAATTGGAACAGCGCGCGCGCGCGCAATTTCAAATCCCAGTGAAGGGCGGAAGAAGGAGGGGAAGAATGCCAAGAAATGTTATCTCTGCCAGCAGCCAGGTCATTTTGCCAGAGTCTGTCCACAAAGAAAGGAATGGCAAGGGATGGCGGGAGCTGTTGGGGAAAAGGAGGAGGAAGTGCTGGAGCAAGTAAAAGCCAACGCCTGGCTGCCACCTTCAGGGCACAGCAGCCAGGCCAAGGAGCAGTAAAAGTGCCCACGCCGGAACCTCCAAGACCAGCCCTAGTGATAGAGGTGTTACTAGAGCTGCCAAACGGTCACCCATTGAAGATAAAGGCGCTATTGGACTCAGGCAGCTCCTGTAATTTTATGAGTAAGGAGTTTGCAGCTGAACACCAGATACAGACAATCCCCTTAAGTAACCCCTTGCAGGTGACCACGATCGATGGGAGGGAGCTGTTGGGAGGAGAAGTCAGCCTACAGACCGTCCCAATGGTAATGAGGGTGGCCAGGCACACTGAAAGAATAGCGTTCAATGTGGCCACCTTGGGAGGGGCTCCCATTATTTTGGGAATGAGCTGGCTAGCGTTGCATGATCCGCTAGTGGGCTGGCATCAAAGAGTGGTCTCCTTTGGGTCAGCACATTGCCTGGAACACTGCAAAGAGGGGAAGGCTCCGGAAGGGGCAAAGGCCCTTTTAGCAGGGACGGAAGTAATGGGCAAAGGGGAGGTGCCCAAACAATACGCTGACCTGAGTAATGTCTTCAGCGAAAGGGAAGCAGACAAACTACCACCGCATAGGCCCTTTGACTGCCAAATCAATCTAGTCCCTGGGGCCCAGCTCCCAGTGGGCAAGCTGTATGCCATGTCAGACAGGGAAATGCAGGAGTTAAGGGAGTTTATTGATAAAAACCTGAAGCGAGGTTTCATCAGAGAGTCCAGGGCGGTGGGGGGCAGCCCAGTGTTCTTTGTGGACAAAAAAAACACGGATAAACCAAGACTTGTAGTGGACTTTCGGGCCCTAAATGCAGTGTCGGAACCAGTGGCTTTCCCCATGCCCAGAATTGATGACATTTTGACCAGGGTGAGGAAGGGAAAGATTTTTACTAAACTGGACCTAAGGGGGGCATACAACCTGATACGGATAAGGAAAGGGGATGAATGGAAAACAACCATGTTCACCCATTTAGGGGCTTTTGAATATCTCGTTATGCCCTTCGGATTACAAGCAGGCTCAGCATGTTTTCAATCGTTCATGAACCACATCCTGGGACCTCTGCTCTACAAGAATTGCGTGGCCTTCCTAGATGACGTGTTAGTATATTCCGAGAATGAGGAGCAGCATGTAAAGGACGTCAGGGAAGTGTTGAGCCGACTGCAAGCAAACCAGCTGTGGGTGAAATTGGAGAAGTGTCAGTTTCACACCAAGGAGGTGGAATTCCTGGGGTACCGCTTGTCAGACAAGGGATTAGCCATGGATCCAGGCAAGGTCCAGGCGGTGCTGGAATGGAAGACACCGAAAACGAAAAGGGATGTGCAAAGATTCTTAGGGTTTGGGAACTTTTATCACAAGTTCATCAAGAACTTTGCCCACTTAACGGCCCCCATTACGGACTGTCTCAGCAGCAAGAAGAAATTTGTTTGGACGGCGGAGGCGGAGCAAGCATTCGAAGAATTGAAAAGGGCATTCGCTTCGGAAGAACAACTCCTGCATGTGGATTTACAAAAACCAATGAGAGTGGAGACTGATGCATCAGACCGGGCGGTGGGGGCGGTGCTTCTTCAGCCGGGGAAGAGTAAGTCGGAGTGGAGACCGTGTGCTTTCTTCTCGCATAAGCTAAACAAATCCGAGAGGAACTACACGGTATATGACCGAGAACTACTCGCCATTCATGAAGCGTTCCGGAAATGGAGACACCTACTAATTGGTGCACAACATAAGGTGCAAGTGTGCACGGACCACAAGAATTTAGAGTATTGGAGAACGGCACGAGTGCTCAACCAACGACAAGTGAGATGGGCCCAGGAGTTCTCCAAATTTCAGTTTGAAATTTGCTATGTGCCAGGTCCAGAAAACGTCAGGGCGGACGCTCTCTCACGCAAACCGGAATATTTGGAGGGGGAGGGAGCACCCGAAGAGAGACATATCATTCCAGAGGACCGCTGGTTGTGTGGGGCGGCGTTGGTGGGGCAAAGGGAACTGGTAGAGGAGACGGAGAATGATGAATACGCCCAGAATAAGCTCCGAGGTCTAAGGAGGGAGGGAGAAAACCCCGGAGGTTTTGAAGAAAGGAACGGGGCATTGTATTACAAAGGGGCACTATATATACCCGAAGGGGAATTGAGAGGGAGAGTACTCAAACAGCTGCACGACAGCCCCACAGCGGGGCATTTTGGGCAACACAAAACCATGTGGTTGGTTACCAGGGAATTTTGGTGGCCCAAGGTGAGGGAAGATGTAAGGGAGTATGTAAGAGGGTGTGACCAATGCCAGCGAGCCAAGGGAGAAAGGCGGGCGCCGGCGGGGTTATTAGAACCGTTGCCCACGCCAGAACGGCCATGGGAGGCGGTATCGATAGATTTTATGACTGATCTGCCGAAATCCAAGGGGAAAACCGCCATACTGGTCGTAGTAGACCTGTTAACTAAGATGGGCCACTTTGTAGCTTGCTCACATGCAGTCACGGCGGAAGAGACAGCTAAATTGTTTGTAGAACATATTTTTAGACTGCATGGCGCCCCCTTGAGGGTGGTCTCAGACCGGGGCAAACAATTCACGTCCAGGTTCTGGAGGAAGCTCATGAGCTTACTGCACGTAGAGGTCAATTTTTCGACTGCCCGGCACCCTGAAACCAACGGGCAGGCGGAAAGAGCAAACGGTATCCTCCAACAATACCTGAGGTGTTATGTCAATGACAGAGAGAACGATTGGGTGGAAAAGTTGGCGCTGGCGGAATTTGCCTACAATAATGCGGAGAATGTGTCCACCGGGATGAGCCCCTTTTTGGCTAATTATGGGTGCCACCCCAGGGCATTTCCAGGGGGAGGAGGGGAGAGATGGAGCGTCCCAGCCACAGAACATTTTGTAGAAGAAATGGAAGCGATCCATCGTCAACTCCAACTCAACTTAGAAAGGGCCAAAGAACAATATAAGAAGCAGGCAGACAAGAACAGAAGGGAAGGTGAAACCATAAGGGTGGGGGATCAGGTGTGGCTGTCAACCCAAGGGTTGCCGTTCAAGGGGGGTTGCAAGAAATTGAGACCCAAAAGATTGGGACCATTTGAGGTCATTCAACAGGTCAACCCCGTGGCTTTCAGACTCCGGTTACCGAACCACATGAAACTGCACCCAGTATTCCACAGGTCATTACTGTCACCGTATAGGGGGGGAAGTGAAGGGGTTTCCCCACAGGGACCAGTCTTAGAAGAGAGGGAAAGCAGCAACCATGTGGCGGAAATCCTCGACTCCAGGTGGAAGGGTAATCAGGTGGAGTATTTGGTAGCGTGGGAAGGGGAACCGGAGTCAGAAAACACCTGGGTGACGGCAGAGGAAGTCAATGACGAGGTCTTGATTGAAACGTTCCATCAAAGGTTCCCCAGGAAACCTCAGTCAGTAGCGAGGTTTCGGAGGGAGTACTTTGGCACCACCGACGAGGAGGAGGAATTGGAAGGATTCACGGGGTCGGAGTTGGAAGAAGGAATAGACTCCGATGAGGAGGAGTACTTAGAAACCCGAAACAGCAACCGGAGGAGGAAAATGTTCGAGACTTCGGAAGATGAGGGAAGTTCTTTCAGGGGTTTTGCTCCCTCACCTCCCGCAGAGGAAGGGAGGGGAGGGGGTGAAGGGGGCCCTGGAGGGGAGGTGGATGTCAGGGAACTGTCATCGGAAGAACCGGAGGTGCAAGGGCTCCCAGAGGTTGGGAGAGACTTATCAGCTGAGGAGGGAACCAGCAGGGGGAGAGAAAGAGCTCCAAGGGAAAGTGAGTCGGAGGGATGGCTCAGAGACAATTCCAGCGAGAACAGTGGGGAGGTTTCAGGACCTCCTATAGGGACACCCACTCCTCGCCGGAAACTGTCACGCAGAGAGTCCAGAAGGCGTGTTTCCGTTAAGGAGCTTTTATGCTGGAAGAAATTCCGTAAACGCCCACTGTCGGATACTGCCAGCGACTGACGGAGCCATGCTGATGGAGCTCCGTTACAGACAGGGGTTTGTGGACTTAGCCAAACCCTGAGGGACTAGAAATTTTACGCACAAGCAGCTCATCATCCCATCACAGGTGCACAAGCTAAATAACTTCTTCCTGGGAGCCTGGTGCAAAGTGAATATTTGCTTGGTGGCTGGGAGTTATAGACCTACAACATCTGGAGGGCACATTGCCTACTCCTGATATTTCCATTGGGTGCTTTTGTTGTTGTTTAGTTGTTTGGTCGTGTCCGACTCTTTGTGACCCCATGGACCAGAGCACGCCAGGCACTCCTGTCTTCCTCTGCCTCCCACAGTTTGGTCAAACTCATGCGGGTAGCCTCGAGAACACTATACAACCATCTCGTCCCCTGTCGCCCCCTTCTCCTTTTGCCCTCCATCTTTCCCAACATCAGGGTCTTTTCCAAGGAGTCTTCTCTTCTCATGAGGTGGCCAAAGTATTGGAGTCTCAGCTTCAAGATCTGTCCTTCCAGTGAGCATTCAGGGCTGATTTCCTTAAGAATGGAGAGGTTTGATCTTCTTGCAGTCCATGGGACTCTCAAGAGTCTCATCCAGCACCATAATTCAAAAGCATCAATTCTTTGGCGATCAGCCTTCTTTATGGTCCAGCTCTCACTTCCATGGGATGTAGATTGATCTTCTCCAATCCTCTGGCCACTGCTGAGTTTTCCAAACTTGCTGGCATATTGAGTGTAGCACCTTAAACTAATTCGCCACGGCAAGGCATTGATCCATGAAGGAGTTGGATGCTTTAGAGTCCTCAAATATTTATCCACTGTGCTTTTTATTAGGGTCTATAATCATACCGACCAGTGATTATCACATTATCTGTGTGCAAACCTGTTGCAACTCTCTTAATCACAGACTTGACTTATCTCAGCATCTCTCTCCCTGTTCACTGGGTTGCCAGAGGGCAAGCCGGGGACCTGTGAGAGGTAGGAAGGGTTGGTATGTGCAGAAAAATGGGGGGAGGATGTTTAAACAGCAATACAAGCCAAACCTGAATTGCCAGCTTTATCAGGCTTGACCATCACTAGACCAAATGCAATCCGGCAACACCTGACATATGCCAAGTATTTGGATACAGGCTGTTACTCAACTTGCAGGAAGACTATGAACATATAAAGAGGCTGTCAAGGGCCAGCCTAGTCTAGCAGCCTGTCCTCACAGTGACCAACAAGTTGGATTCCAGCAACTGGTGTTCAGAAGCATGCTGTGGAGGCAGAGTGTGTGCATCATGGCTAGTAGCCATCTATAGCCTTATGATGCACAAACTTGTCCAGTCCTCTTGTTACCGGAAAATTGGAAGGAGGGGTGAGAGACTACAGAGTCTCCACTGCACATTACCAAACCATTTGCTCACGCACATTTCCCTGCCTTTCAGCTGTCAAATCAAATCTTCTAGTGCAGTGATGGCCAAACTTGAGTTTGAGTCAGAAAAGGGAAAACAACTGAGCAAGACGGGCTTTCACTGTCAACCTGTGCCTGAAGCTCCTGCCTCCCAGGGATGTTGCAACAAAGCATCAACACAGAAAGCCTTCAGACAACAGGGCTTTGCACAGGCCATTAGCAAATAACTATTTCCATGCAAAGTAGAAACGGCCATGTTCCTCCTCCTCAGAAGCAGAGATAATCAAGAAAGGAAATTGTGCTGTAGAAAGTTACCTAGAGACAGACACAGAATGAATTTAAAACAGGCTGCATTGGCTGCTTCCAGACAGGGAGGTCTTGTACTCATAAATCACTCTTCTTCCGTAGCCTATAAGCAGAATCCCAATTGGCTTTCCACACTATGGATATTGCATTTTTCTGCATGTTCATCTTGTTATGTTCCATCTACTGCACAGTGTTGAGTGTAACATACTTTCTGTAAGGAGAGGAAGGTCCAGTTCACCTCAGTGGACATTTGGGGCAGGGGAAATTCTGAGCAATCCTTAACAATAAGAACTAATTATTAATTTTGCATTAGGCATTTTATTCATTTAAGTGTGGTAGCTTTTTGACATCTCATGGGTAATAATGGGCTAAGTGTTCAATTATTGTTTTTGAATTAGAACTGTTTAGTGGAAAACGTTGCTAAAATGGCGATGATCAGAAAACAGCTCTTTTTTTTAAGCATTTACTGCTACTACAGTGTTATGAAACTCTCCTAGAAAAGCATGGAACCACTATTATATTTAAACATATATATAGCTGGGAAAGTATTTTTGCACTAATTAATGTACTGATTAAAACATTAACTGGCCTATAAAATAGTATTTCTGGAAAAGTTAATAGTGAACATGTGCCAAAAGCTGTAATGGGTTCATCCTTGCCCACATCAAAACCATAGCTTTTGAAAGAAAGAGAGGATGAATGGGAAGAGCATCTATTAACTGTTGAGTTTGCACCAATCTTCTGTCCTCCTTAAAAAAACACACACAAAAAAGCAGGCAGACTTTTTGTGCCAAGGAAAAAAAGATGGAAGCAGAACCTGCAAAATGTGAGTGAATGAGGCATAGCAATTCCACAATAAACGCATCATACAGAAACAGCCACTGCAGATGTTAACACCTCTTCCAACCTGGGCTGCAATCCTGCACCTATGTGCACAGGAGGACAGGGTGAGGAGTGGCTCCCATAGGAGGTCTCCTCTGTCAAGATGCAGCTATATTGGGCACATGGATTGATGTGCTTGGAACATTGAACACAGATGATGAATATCTGCAGAAGCATCTGACAACCCCTTCTTCCCCAGATCTGCTGGCAGCTCACACAATTAGGAGGGGCTGTGGGGTGTATCTGAGCATGGGAAGAGCTCCCAACGGACGTATCATTTCATTTCTTCCCCATTTTGTATATCTACTGTTTCTTCCAGAGGAAAACCCAAAGTAGGAAAACAGTACTAAATATAAAAATGCAGATCACTCAAAGCAAAACATAGCAATTTATCAAATGCTATAAGCAAAACGTAGCAATCTATCAGAATAAAAGGGCAAGTCAAAACTCCAGAGTCATGGCATCTGTTAAATCCTTAGGAATTCATTTAACAATTCCCACTGACAGTAAAATAAGGCTATGTACACACCAGCAGCTTAAAACTCAGGAAGGTGATTTCCCCCTGCTCCACACACCAGGAGGAGAAGAGAATGGTGATGTCTTCACCTGATGCACATTACCTGATTTGTTTTCTGTATAATGGAGTTGTCATCTCCATGTGTGCAACAGGGAGGTTGAACCTGGAGCCTTCTGTATGCTCTACCACTGACCTATGGCCTTTCCCCTTTTGTCTGAGGTTCATCTCTGGGACATCTCTGAGCAGGGCTGGGAGAGAACCCTGCCTGAAAATCTGGACAGCCACTGTCCAGCCACTGTAGATAATACTGAACTAGATGAACCAATGAGTGGCTCCACATAAGGCAGTTTCCTGTGTTCAGATGAAAAGCATAACACTACTATATGCACACAATACAATGATTATATTATCCACCTTTGGTCCCCACCCTGCAATCAGCCATCACCAGTGGCTCCTAGAAGCTGTCAGCATGCAACACAGGCCACACCCCAGGAAAGGGTTTAGACTGGTTGGTTAAACCAGGTGAGGGTAGCCAATGGGTCTCAAACCCTGGGTGAATTAGGGACTTCCCCTGCATGTGAAGACAGGCTCTGACAGTTTGAGCAGATGAGGCCAATAGTGGGTCCAATGGTCAAAAAGGTAGCTTCTGCACATGCTGTAGAGGGGGCAGATGGGGCTTGTCAACCTGGGAAGGTCTTCTTCTTCTTCTTTGGCGATCACTCGTAGCTGAGTAAGATTGTCTTCCATAAACACGGTTCCTAAAAAGGGCTGCTCAGTCATGGATACAGCTGCCGAGCTGCTCAACTGCCTCGTTCCTTGAGTCAGAACGACTGAATCTGTATCCACTGCCCATGTGCCGGTTCATGACTAGGGGCTTCCAGATTTCACAATCCGGTCCCCGTTACCATTTGCCAGTCGCCATGGAACTTTTGGGGTTTGGGTTGGGTTTTTGGAAGACGCCTGTGTGTGAATTTGTTTTATGTTGTGTAGATCAGTGCACACTGACCAACGCACAGTCTTCACAGTAGGGCTCTGTTCCGATGGCATGAAGTAGTCACGACTGCAGCCTTCATCCGCCTTCACAGCTGTTGTAACATACCGCTTGTTATCATCCGCCTGTTCTGCTGTTGAGGACTTCTTGGATCATTCTTTGTCTAGCTCCTTCCCTTTGACCTTACCACCTTGGGTGACCCTGCTGGGAGTATGAGATTCCCGACGGCTTCACTCACAAGGGTCATAGGAACATGCAAGCCCACTCACCACGACAATCTAAGGTAGCCAATCTAGGAGAAGGAAAACTCCGAACCTAAACCTCTATTGCCTTGAGGGATATCTTCAGGAAAAGAAAAGGCTAAGGAGAAAACCCCACACAAACTTGGAGTCCCCAAGACAGTTGGATGGTGCCTTGTACGCCTCCTTTTGGCAACTCCTGCAGCCAAGCTGGTAACAAACATATTGTTCTGCTTTCCTTTGGACCACATCAGCAAGGCCGAGGGGGGGGGGGTGTCTTGTCATCTGGGCAGCCCAGGACCTCCATACACACTGCCCAGGCTTGCACCCCAGGGAGGTCACTTCAGTGCTGCTAACACAGCAGTTTCACTTCACCCACGGATGTACACTCCATTCTCTCTCGAGATGGACGGAGGCCAACAACAATTAAGAAGCAAAGAAACAAGAGCATAAAAATTGCCCGGGGCTCGTTTAGCGTTACAAGGAGTGACAATGAACTTGTCTTAACAGCTGCCTTCACCCCTTCTCTCACTATGAATGGAGTGAGCAGAATTGCATCCCTAACAAATGATACACAGGCACCTCTTAAAATAAACTTAACTTTATTCTTGTTTCTGCAAAACAGCATACATGTTCAGATCTCTTAAATCTTCAAGACACGTCTTTGTGACAGAAACAATGTAACTTGCTTTTTTTTTTACATGCAGTGTCTCACACAGTCTGCATAAAAGAAGCAATTTCCTGATATTGCATGTAATTTTGCAAACACTGAGTGTTATTTACATTTAACACTTAAAATCGCCTCCAGCAGTTGTAGAGTTGCGCATTGCTGCAAGAAGCACATCTAGCAGATATGCAAGCTTGCCCTGTGTGGCATTCATATTTCATTTAGATAAAAGTATAACATTGACACATTTAAAAGGCAAAAAGAAAAGTCGGCTCAAGGGCAGCTTGCTTTTTGCTTTCTAAAAAGGGAAATCTCAGTATTGAATCTTCCATATAAATGCTTTTAGAGCCTTTGCAGCTATTTGGATATTGCTTCTACTTCTAGAATAGCATGAACACATGCTTTATTTACCTCGTGTGAAAAGTAACAGAATAGGAAGTAGTTCTGTATTTGGCATTCAGCAAGGTGAACTCCATGCTGCAAGGCAAAACAACAACAAAACCTTCACCGTAAACAACAGGTACAGCTCGGAGTCTGTTCCCTGCAAAATGTCAAGATTTTTAAAAACATATATATTGCAATGGCTCCTCCCCTCAAACCCAGATACACTTTCCTGTCCTGACAGAACTATAACATATTTGAGATACAGGCTCTTGATTATTTCATGTTTGGGATCCAGAAGGAGCTTTACTTGAGGGAAAAACACTTCTACTCCCATAAGTCGGCCCTCCACCCCCTTTCTGCCAAGTCCTGCCTCCAGTGGCAGCCACCTGCAATACATCCATCACTTTTGTGGAGGGTCCCTCACAGGACCAGCTTTTTGGGAAGGTGGGGGAGCAAAAGGGCTGCTGTGGGAGGAAGGGGAGAGAATACCCCTCTGCGTAGGCATATTTCTGCTTAGCCTTCACCAAACCAGGTGTGTGTTTCCCAATTTTGCTCTTCTCTACTCAGAATACATAAGCTGAAAGTCATCGCTTTAAATCCTGGTGTAAAGTCCTATATAAAGAGCTACTTTATATGTGTCATCAGGGAGGAACTGGGGTTGGGGGAGCATCACAAGAGAAAAAGTTACTGAACTTTTACAAAAGCATTGTTTTCAAAAGAAAAAGCCTTAAACATAGTAATTTTAAGAGTTCTTCTCTTACCCCTAAACAAAAATATTCACAGATTCCTTCCTGCTAGATAGGAAAACACTCAAGGTATGATGTGTGCAAGACAGGTGAGTGAACCACATGCAAGCCTGACCCAACAGTGGTCCCCAAAAGGTGATAATGAATCAGGTTCACTAGGCATTTAAGATGTGTCACATAGGAATGCAATTCATACAGAGGTTCTTAGCAAAGCAACATATTACAAGGGGAAGTTGTCACCAACATCCCAAACCTACGCATGTCTACTTGGAAGTAAGCTGTGTTTGATGTGTCTTACTCCCAGGTAAGCTTGGATAGGATTGCAGCTTTAAACAGAATAGAAGATGGTCCAATGAGAGAGAGCCAGCTGGTATTTAGGGCAATGACAGCCTGGCTTGGTTAAGAGAAGGCGGAATCTGCATGCACATCAACCCACATGTTCAAAATTGCTTCCAAAACAAATACAGTCAAAGAAAGAGGAAGACTGTGGTGTTTGTTTTTTCCACTGCATGCAAAGAACTGCTCGTTGGTGCTGGTGGGATCACTCCATAAGTGAAGCAGTACTTTCGGGTTGACTTCCAAATATCTGCGAGAAGAACTCAAAAGCCAAGCGGATGTGGATGGGGATGAAGACGTAAGCCGTGTAGACCACCATGGCAACCACCGTAATTGTGATGGTGTGAAACATAGATTGTTCCCAGGGCTCCAGGACGTAGCTGCAGGTGATCAGGAGATACTGGTAATACAGCCAGTAGATGTAATCCTTCATTCGCTTCAGATCCATCGCTGGCTCAGGCAGGCTTCAGGAAAGTGGACCTGTGAGAGAAAACAGGAGAGTATAGATGCAGAGAAGAGAAGGGAAAACCTTGCAGCAGGGAATCTGCAAGACTAGAATTACCAGTGCTCTTTGCAAGGCAAATGGGTTGCTACCCTTATTTGCAGAACAGCTTAAAAATAACCTGGGGTGCTGGGTTTTTATTTCACAGCTGCCCATTAATCCCCATCATCAGATGTGTGCTAATACACAGGAAGACCAGTGAAAGGCCATGGGCTGAATATATGTTTGGGTGCAGGAGGTTGTCTACAAGTGACTATCCTAGGGGTAGCCAAGATTATGTCCTCCACGTGTTATGGAGAACAGCTCCCAGCATCCCTGCCTGCTGGCTTGAGGCTTATGAGAGTTGCTTTTGTTTCCCCCCCAACCTTACGGTTTAAAAACAATACAAAATGAACACTTATCTTAAAAAGCATTTCTTTTTGCAGTTTTATGATAAGTTTCTACGCTGCCTTGAGACGTATATAAAAGGTGATTCATAAATATAGCCATCATTATCATCTGATGGATTTAGCACTCTACATCCTAGAGAGTATTTGCAGATGTCCAGATTGCTGAGGAGCTCACACATCCCAAGGTGTCACAGGAGTGTGTTTGTCAGTAATCATACAGTTCAAAATTCAGGTAGGTAGCTGTGTTGGTCTGACGCAGTCTCAATATATAAAAATTTTTTAAAAAATTGTCCAGTAGCACCTTAGAGACCAACTAAGTTTGTTCTTGGTATAAGATTTTGTGCGCATGCACACTTCTTCAGATACATACAGGTGAAACTCGATACATTAGAATATTGTGGAAAAGTTCATTTATTTCAGTAATTCAACTTGAAAGGTGAAACTAATATATGAGATAGACTCATGACATGCAAAGCGAGATATGTCAAGCCTTCATTTGTTATAATTGTGATGATTATGGTGTACAGCTGATGAAAACCCCAAATTAACAATCTCAGAAAATTAGAATATTAAATGAAATCAGCAAAACAAGGTTTGCAAATAGATCTTTCGCTAATGGGGCCTCCTGCTGTCGCTGCACCATTGGTGCGCAATTTCCATTCTTATCCAGGCGCAAAGTTCTTAACCTGGAGCAACCACTTCCTGGTTAGAAGAGTTTGTAACCCGAAGCGTCTGTAAGCTGAGGTACCACTGTATTAAGGCAGGGTTGGTATTCAGCTAAGTTTAACTCAGCATAAACCTATTGAAATTAATGGACCTATTCCCCACCCCCCATGGGTGTACTCTCTGAGTAAAATTAGGTCATCCTAAGTATTTATCCCTGAGTGCTCCAAGTCTCAACTCAAGCCATATTGCCCAATAAGTGCAATGTCACAATCCCAGAGCGTCACTCCAACAGCACCGCAAGAATTTGCAGGATTCAAATGCACAAAGCAACCTTATTAACTCTGAGCTAATCCTTTGTTGTCAGCATCCGAACAGAAGCCAACAGAGCTGGTGTCAGCGTCACTGAAAGAAGGCTTGAGTGCCAGCATTATGAATGTAAAAAACTTCCAAATTATCAGATTGCACCAGAAACACCTTAAGCTACTTTGAATCCCTGTGAAAAATGGAGGGGGTGGGGTCATCCAAATAAATCATGTATTGTACCAAGTAACTGGAGATCAGAGCAATTATCGTCGCACACGTTACTTCGGGTTCCTTGCTGTCTGGAACAGTTAACCAAGTTTGAGGGCATGACAATTGGAGGGCGGCCATGTGCCTTGACTTTGCAAAGGGCATTCCTCTATCTGAAGGGCTGTAACCAAAAGAGCTGTGTGAACATTCAGCACTGCAGGCCAAATTCTATGGAACTCCCTTCCAGTCAGGGTGCAACGGTCTCCCAATTCCATGGGCCACACAAACACCTGAGGTCACTCTTAAAGAGTACTCATGGCAAGTGCGACAAAATATTGCTGGGTCTCTTCACTTCATTGCAGGAGAATCGTAGAATCCCAGAATTGTACGGTCTCCACTATCATGGGAGTGGCATCCATTAAGGCAGACCAGAACCAGAAGCGTGAGTAAGCTTTTGAGCCCACCAAAACTCTTAATCAGGCTGAATTTTAACAAAACAGAAGCGTGGATGGGATGGGGAGAAAAAGCTATCTTGGTTCTGAGGCCATAATGTCTGCGTTGGCCAAACATTTATCTCTGTTGCACAGGAGGGGCATGGCTACAGGGGCGTAACTATGAGGGTTGTCGTAAAACAGCACCTGCACTTCAGAATTTGCCACTGCATCACAGTCTTGGAGCAAAACATTATAAGGAGAATCTGAAAAATGGCTTTGGCTCCTTGCACCCAAAACCAGATTTTCCAGCTTATCTGTTGCATACCACTGCTCAGATCAGTTTGATCTACTAAGTGAAAGATTGAGGGCTTCTTCCTGAAGGGGAGGCTCACATCTTGCTTACTGCCTGTCTCCTTTAGAGAAATATTTCTACTCCTGGCCAATGCCCATTTAATTATTGGGGCCCGAGCGGCAAGCTACACATAATACTAACTAAAAATATGGGTAACTAAAGGATAATTAAAAATATCAAATCAACGCAGCTCTGTGGGGGATGGAGAATAAGAACAGGTTGCATTAGGATGGTGCTGCAAGAAGAGTTAATGTTTTCCTGATGGCAACACCCACCCAAACAGTTTATGGTCCTGCTTATGGTATCTGCATTGTGCCCGATTCCCCTGGCCAAAAAAGCAGGCTTTGGTGGGTCAGCACTTCTGATCACGGGTTGATAGGATTAACTCTAGTGGCACAATGCCCCAATCTAATTTATCCTGCCCTTCCTTTATAAGGCTTAACAAAACAGCCAGAGAGTGGATCACTGGTCTCTGTACTGCGTAGAGTTTTGGCTCGTTGTGTTGGAACGAAGAAACTTGAGGCAGGAGACACACTTACTTGTGCTTGCTCTCTTATTTGATTTTAGCTCTCTTTGCCACATCTTGACAGCAGTTTTGGAAAATTCCGGGTACCAGTCAAGTATCTCACCTTATGCACAAGAAGTGGAAAGGAGCGCCCCACTCCCAGGGTTATCACACCAACAATCCATTGCTCTTCTACCGTTCCTTGTTAAGTTTTGTCAGATTACAGCAACTGAGAACCAGAGAATTGTGGAGCTGGAAATGAGCCCGAGGGTCATCTAGTCCAACCCCCTGCAATGCAGAAATCTCAGCTAAAGCATTCATGGCAGATGACCATTCAAATTCTTCTTAAAAGCCTCCAAGGAAGGAGAGTCCACCACCTCTCATGGGAGTCTCTTCCAATGTCATACAGCTCTTACTGTCAGAAAGTTCTTCCCAGTGTTTAGATGAAGATCAGATGAAGTCATTGGTTTGAGTCCTTCCCTCCAGAGCAGGAGAAAACAAGCTTGCTCCATCCACTACCTGCAACTACAGCGGTACCTCGGGTTAAGAACTTAATTCGTTCTGAAGGTCTGTTCTTAACCTGAAACTGTTCTTAACCTGAGGTACCACTTTGGCTAATGGGGCCTCCTGCTGCTGCGCCGCCGCGGCGTGATTTCTGTTCTCATCCTGAGGTAAAGTTCTTAACCCGAGGTACTATTTCTGGGTTAGCGGAGTCTGTAACCTGAAGCGTCTGCAACCCGAGGCACCACTGTACTCATTTTCATGTTTTTGAACTGACACTCAGAAGAATCTTAGCACCACTGGAAGTAATAATTACCAGAGCGTACTTGACCAGGCTGGCCTAGTCACTTGCAACAAGAATTGCCTCCAGGTAGGCAGGCCAGGAAGCTTTATAAAAACATAAATTCTTCCTCTCTCTCTCTCTCTCTCTCTCTCTCTCTCTCTCTCTCCCCCCTCCCCCCCCATCCCCATTCTCTTCTTCTTCTTCTGTCAAGCCACACATGGCTGACGGAGGGTTGTATGTATGTGCAGGCTAGTAAAAAACAAAACTGGCAAAAGAAAGCTAGCAACTTTTATGAGTTTGTGCAGAAGTGGAAGAAGAAGAGTTTGGATTCAATATCCCGCTTTAGCACTACCTGAAGGAGTCTCAAAGCGGCTAACATTCTCCTTTCCCTTCCTCCCCCACAACAAACACTCTGTGAGGTGAGTGGGGCTGAGAGACTTCAAAGAAGTGTGACTGGCCCAAGGTCACCCAGCAGCTGCATGTGGAGGAGTGGGGAAGCGAACCCGGTTCCCCAGATTACGAGTCTACCATTCTTAACCACTACACCACACTGGCTCGAGGCATTGCTTGAGGCATCAATCTGAGCTGTGAAAGCACACTCGATACATTGTCAATGGACATAAGAAAATAGCCCCTGCAGAGGACTGAGTTCACAGGCAACCAGACCTGCAAATGTGCAGCAGTAACCAATTGTATACAATAAAGGTTGGCTGTCTCAAGTAACATCATGAACCCACTCTCCAGTTGCAGCTTTCCAGCTCTTTGTTGTTGTTTTTGAAACCTTTAAAGCAATGAATTTACATGAACACATGCTTTAAAAAAAGGTAGGGGTGGAAGGAGAAAATGACTGAGTTCTGCATCTTAAATCACTGCCACATCTATCTCTCCAATGCAAAGCATGGGGAAGCCGATATCCACGGAATCACAGCTGGAAGAGACACCAAGGGTCATCTAGTCTAACCCTCCCCTAATGCAGGAATCCTGCGCACAGT
This sequence comes from Podarcis filfolensis, assembly GCF_964270895.1. Taxonomy (NCBI): domain Eukaryota; kingdom Metazoa; phylum Chordata; class Lepidosauria; order Squamata; family Lacertidae; genus Podarcis; species Podarcis filfolensis. Next base: position 19,003,383 of record NC_139608.1, on the reverse strand, counting down.
TGTCCCTACGTGGGCTCGAACCAACTTTCTGGTTAACAGCCGGACGCACTGACTCATTGCTCTCAACACTTTTTTTTGTTTTTTTTAAGGGAACACAACCTTATTTTGCAAGACTTGTTTAGCTATTATTTTAGGATATACCATAGAGAAACCCAACTGTACCGGGTTTATTAACAACATACACACACCGAATATCATAGGAAATGGTCAGGGATAATGGGAGTTGTAGTCCAGCAACATCTGGAGAGCTCCATGTTGGTCATCCCTGTTCTGTAAGTGTTAACTTCTTTTGCCACAGGATAAGCATATTTGCAGAAGCTTTCTATTTTAGACTATGCTTTCCATACACAACAACAAAACAAAGGAATCAGGGTTTAAAACAAACCAGGTTCACAGGTTGCAGGCTGTATTTCATCTGCATGCCTTTAATACTGGAGAGGTCACATGTGTGATGCCTCAGAGTGGTCCACAGTCAAGAAAAAAAAAGCATTTGAGCATCTTTGGACTCATAGCAGCCAACTCCCAATAAAATATTTGAGGGGGCTGCCCCCTCCAAGTTGATGGGCATTGCCATTCAGATGATGTGTGTGAGAGCCACATCCCGTGACTGATTATGCAGGATGGGGCTTACCTGTCCCCCCCCACGCAGCACGCAGACCTAGTGGTGGGAGGAAAAAATCCTTAAATAAGAGACACGGGGGAATGATTAATGGACTTCAATGTCTGTACACTAATGCGCAAAGCATGGGAAATAAACAAGATGAGCTTGAGCTCTTGGTACAGCAAACTAAATGACATAATAGGCATCACTGAAATCTGGTGGGATAAGTCCCACGATTGGAATGTAATAATGGAGGGATACAATCTATTTCAGAGAAACAGACCAGACAAGAAAGGAAGAGGAGTGGCGTTATATGTCAGGGATGTGTATACCTGTGAAGAGATCCAAGATTTAGAACCTCAAAGCCAAAGTGAGAGCATTTGGGTCAAAACTAAGGGAGAGAAGAATAACAGTGACCTCATTGTGGGAGTTTACTATAGATCCCCAAGCCAAACGGAGGACATAGATGATGCCTTCCTGGAACAGATGGCCAAGCAGGCAAAAGGAAGGGAGATAGTAGTAATGGGGGACTTCAATTACCCAGATATTTGTTGGATGTCAAACTCAGCCAAGAGCATAAGGTCAAACAGATTCCTCACTAGCCTTGCAGACAACTTCATTGTCCAGAAAGTGGGAGAAGCAACAAGAGGAACAGCCATTTTAGATCTGGTCCTAACCAATGTTGATGACCTGGTTAGTGGGGTAGAAGTGGAAGGATCATTAGGTGCGAGTGATCATGCTCTTCTGAAGTTTACTATACAGCGGAAAGGAGCAGCCAAGCATACTAGGACTCAATTTCTTGACTTTAAGAAAGCTGACTTCATAAAACTTAGGGAAGTGCTGGGTGAGATCCCATGGACAGTAATACTAAAAGGAAAGGGAGTTCATGATGGCTGGGAGTTTGTTAAGAGGGAGATAGTAAAAGCACAACTTCAGGCAATACCAATGAGACGGAAACATGGAAGGTGCCTAAAGAAGCCAGGGTGGCTATCTAAAGAACTTTTAACTGAGTTAAGATTAAAAAAGGATGTGTACAAAAAATGGAAAAGGGGGGAAACCACCAAAGAGGAATTCAAACAAATAGCCAGCACGTGTAGACACAAAGTCAGAAAAGCTAAAGCACAGAATGAACTCACGCTTGCTAGAGAGGTTAAAAGCAACAAAAAAGGCTTTTATGGGTATGTTTGTAGCAAAAGGAAGAACAAAGAAACAGTGGGGTCACTCAGAGGAGAAGATGGTGAAATGCAAACAGGGGACACAGAAAGGGCTGAACTCCTCAATGCCTTCTTTGCCTCAGTCTTCTCCGATAAAGAAAACAATGCCCGACCTGAAGAATTTGGAGCAAATGATTCAGCAGAGGAAACACAGCCCAGAATAACTAAGGAGATAGTAGAAGAATACTTGGCTAGTCTAGATGTATTCAAGTCCCCAGGGCCAGATGAACTGCATCCAAGAGTATTAAAAGAACTGGCAGATGTGATTTCAGAACCACTGGCAGTCATCTTTGAGAATTCCTGGAGAACAGGCGAAGTCCCAGCAGACTGGAGGAGGGCAAATGTTGTCCCTATTTTCAAAAAGGGGAAAAGAGAGGACCCAAATAATTACCGCCCAGTCAGTCTGACATCAATACCAGGGAAGATTCTGGAGCAGATCATTAAGCAAACAGTCTGTGAGCACCTAGAAAGGAATGCTGTGATCACCAATAGTCAGCATGGATTTCTGAAAAATAAGTCATGTCAGACTAACCTGATCTCGTTTTTTGACAGAATTACAAGCCTGGTAGATGAAGGGAATGCAGTGGATGTAGCCTACCTTGATTTCAGCAAGGCATTTGACAAGGTGCCCCATGATATTCTTGTAAAGAAGCTGGTAAAATGCGGTCTTGACTATGCTACCACTCAGTGGATTTGTAACTGGCTGACTGACCGAACCCAAAGGGTGCTCATCAATGGTTCCTCTTCATCCTGGAGAAGAGTGACTAGTGGGGTGCCACAGGGTTCTGTCTTGGGCCCGGTCTTATTCAACATCTTTATCAACGACTTGGATGATGGACTCAAGGGCATCCTGATCAAATTTGCAGATGACACCAAACTGGGAGGGGTGGCTAACACCCCAGAGGACAGGATCACACTTCAAAACGACCTTGACAGATTAGAGAACTGGGCCAAAACAAACAAGATGAATTTTAACAGGGAGAAATGTAAAGTATTGCACTTGGGCAAAAAAAATGAGAGGCACAAATACAAGATGGGTGACACCTGGCTTGAGAGCAGTACATGTGAAAAGGATCTAGGAGTCTTGGTTGACCACAAACTTGACATGAGCCAACAGTGTGACGCGGCAGCTAAAAAAGCCAATGCAATTCTGGGCTGCATCAATAGGAGTATAGCATCTAGATCAAGGGAAGTAATAGTGCCACTGTATTCTGCTCTGGTCAGACCTCACCTGGAGTACTGTGTCCAGTTCTGGGCACCACAGTTCAAGAAGGACACTGACAAACTGGAACGTGTCCAGAGGAGGGCAACCAAAATGGTCAAAGGCCTGGAAACGATGCCTTATGAGGAACGGCTAAGGGAGCTGGGCATGTTTAGCCTGGAGAAGAGGAGGTTAAGGGGTGATATGATAGCCATGTTCAAATATATAAAAGGATGTCACATAGAGGAGGGAGAAAGGTTGTTTTCTGCTGCTCCAGAGAAGCAGCTTGATATCAAGGTTTTCAGAATATTCCACCCCTAAACAAAACAGGACTTCAAAAATGCCCCCATAAAAAAATCAAAAGCAAAAATTGAACACACGTCAAGTTTGAAGAAGCGTTCTGCAAAACTCAAAATTTAGCTTTCCGCGGACTTCCGGGTTGGTGCCATTGTCTAATGGCGGATTCCCTCCGAGCTCCGGAGGGAATCGGCTCCGTAGCGTCTGGGTCTGGCCGCTGCGGCGAAGCGGGGACCCTTAAAATCACAGGCGCGGATGCCTGTGAACACAGAGACTCGGCGGGCACCATTTGCGCCCCCCCAATCCGCGACGGAGCCTTTTTAAAGGCTTCGGAACGGAGGCAGGGTAAGGCGTGGTGCTGAGAGTACTGCCTCGTCTACGGAGTGAAGCCGCAAGCCATTGACAGAGAGCGCCAACTTCTTCTAAGATCGATTGGATTCTAAAACATCAACCCGTGAGTAATACGGAGATTGGAACTTTAAAAAATTTCTTATTTTGGATTTGGAACGAGCGGGAAGGGGCTAAAAAGGAAGTCCACCCCCCCCTCTTGTAAACAACTTAAAGCAAAGGACTGGGCAGCTAAGGTCGAGAGAATCTGTTTCTTGCTTTTTTTAACAAAAGATCCTGACCTCACGGTCTGGACATTATAAGGAGATATTCTGGAGGATAAAAAGAATTTTGGGAGCTGAAACTACACCCCCCCCTAGACCCGGGAACGTCCGATGAGAAAGCCTGTTGCATGGAAGATTTTGACAGCTGTCAAGTGAGCTGCTAGTCAGCTAGTTGTCAGCTGGAAAAAGAGAACATTGTTTCTGCTGTTTTTGCTGGTTTATTCGGGATAACTTGTTGAAAATAAGGTTGATACAAAATAACTGGACTTTTGGTTTTTGAGCTGAAAGGAAGATCAAGGAATTAAATCCCCCTAGAGGGGTAACAAGGATACTACATTACAAAAATGGCTGGAGTGTCTAAATTCCAAGCAGAATTGGACAGAGCACTTGTTCTCTTGGGAAACTTACAAGATGAGTACGATGCTTTGTCTACAGAGGTATCGCTATTACACTGGACAGTAAACAACAGCTTGGAGTCTGATAAGGATTTGAAACAGGAAGCCTATTCAACTGAACAAATAAATGAAACCGAAAGCGTAGACACGATGGAGCAATATGTTCTTTTTGAAGAAAACGAAGGAGGAGATGGAGGTTTGCAGGAGTCAAAGGAGAGCTACAATATGAGGCCTGACATGATGATAAAAAAGGACAATAAAAACTGGATGCGGAAAGCCTGGTTTGATTGGGAGTTTGGAAAATGGAGAGATCCTCTTTTGAGGAGATCTGAAGACCTGAGGATTATAAATTTGTTGAAGGTGGAAGCTGGAGCTGTGGGGACATTTGGATTTGAAAGAAATTTGAAACAAGAGTGGGAATACCCCATAGGCTTTGCTTTTGCTTTTAAGTATGGAGGACTGGCTAGAAGCAACACCGATTCTGTTGGGCCGGAGCCCCTCCGAGACCTGGGGCTTAACATCAAGGTCTATCAAAGAGACCGGCAGAAAGGAACTGAGAGAGACATAAGGGCCTCGGACCTGAGATCTCCAGGCTAAATAAATAATATAAAGACTGATGGATATTGGTTGGGGACTGGAACCGGGAGAAGGGTGGGTGGAGGTTGGGAATCCAAAGGGTACATAAGGATAATTTGCATTGCTTTGTTTGTTTTATATTTTGTTAGTGGTAAGGAAATTGGGTAAACCGTGGAAGGGAAATTTTGGTCGACTTTAGGAAAAAGGTTTAAGAATAAATTAATGAGGTATAAGTATTGATGCGTAATTTTAATAAGGTGAAATTGGTTTTTTTTCTTTTTTTTTAAATTAAGTGAAAATAAGGCTGTTAAAAATAAATTGAGGAAATGGAAAAAAGAAGTAAAGTAAAATAACAGTATGTTAGAATAAATGTTTAAGTTAAGGTGAAGAAATAAGTTAAGGACTTGCTGAATTGACAATTTAAATTGGAATACAAGAAGGGGAGGTGTGAGGAGGTCTGAGAAACAAGGTTGAGGAAAATAAGTATCAGAAACTGTATGTGTTTTCTCTATTTTTCTGTTTAGTTTTGAATATGCTTTTTTGTGTTGTTTTTATTTTGTTTATTTTTTGTTTTTGTTTGTTGTGTGTTTTTCGAAAATACCAATAAATATTTAATAAAATAAAAAAAAAACAAAAAAAACAAAAAAATTTAGCTTTCCGCTTTATGGGTTTTAGGTCATTCCGATAAAGGCACTATGATACTGTTTCCTGTATACTCAGGCAAAGCAAACTTTACTCCTCAAGTGATTACAGTTGTGGTGTCATGACCGTGCTATTACATGGGGCACTCCTGTGCATATTGGATTAGAAACAGTAGTAGGTGGTGCACATTGCAACTGGGAGGGCAGAGAGGCAAGCAGTAGGTGGAGACAGAGACAGAGAGAGCCTGGCTGGCTGTAAGTAAAGATGGCAGGTAGCTGGGGGAGGCCGAGGGCAGACTGAGGTTGGTGGGGCAGTGCCCCATTTGCCCTGAGAGTCTAGTCTCCACTGGTAGCGGGTCTCGCTGTGTTCAATGTTCCTCTATGGAAAAAACTTTGTAAACACTGGCAAGTTGGGGAAGTGGTCTAATGATACCAGTCCTCTACATATAAGGAGATTTTTACAGCCACATTAAAACACACACACAGCTCCTCTTGCATCAAGAATTGGCACAGTTCAAGAATTCTGTCATTTTACCATCCCGTTATGTGCAAGAATGGAAATTTACAATCTCTTTATTACATTTTACACCAAACCTTTCTTCTGTGTGTTATACATCGGGTTCCTTAGATAGTCTTCCCTACATGGGAACCAACCAGACCTTCTTAGCTTCAGCAAGACTGTTGCATTATATGGACTCAGGAAAAAAGTCCTGGGGTATTATGTGGTTGGACAGCTAGAGGCAGTGGCAAGGTTTAACAAAACTGTGGGGGCAGAAAGTGGAGCAGACAAATCACTGGGCTAACCTGAAGCAAGCAAGGCCAGCCTGGATTGAGTGGCTCATCTGCTGTCCAACCATTTATTCTGCTTAGCTGAGGTTCCCCCCAACTCCAGCCCAATGCAAAGGGTTGGTGGGATTGCAGCCTTACAAGTCCTCTCCCATTTCTTGGGGAAGAGATGTTTCAACTACCTTGTTCCTGGGTTTTGTGAAACTCATAAGGCTGGGTAGTTTATAAGCAATTAAGAACTCACGTGAAGCTTTTTGTTCTATAACATCAAGGCATCAGTGCCAGCCCACAAGATGCAACAACAATTTTAAAAGAATGTTTTTTTCTAAAGAACAACACAGCACCTTTATCCCTGAAGGACAGTTTTGTGGCTGTCAAAAGCTCATGTCCAGAGCAGTGTTTTGAAGCTTGACCAAGCAAGAGAGTGCTTGCCTCACCGATTATACTTTTTAAAAAGGATGCAGCCCATACATAAATAGTGCTTTACCAGTACAATCGTATGCCTAACTTGGAAGTCAGTCCACAAGAAAAATTCCCAAATCCAGAGTCAGGCAATACCTTTATGAAGACCAACGATAATGTCACAAAATATTTATTTATTGCATTTATATCTCGCCCTTTCCCCAAGGAGCTCACAGTGGCATATCTGGTTCCCTCTCTCTCTATTTTATCCTCACAACAACCTTGTAAAGTAGGTTAGGCTGAGAGACTGTGGGTGACCCAAGGTCGCCCGGTGAATTTCATATCTGAGCAGAGATCTGAACCACTCTGATCACCACACCATTCTGACTCTAGCAATGTGGGGAAGTTTTCTAGTTCTCCAGAATGCTTCACCAGACGGGCTGGCAAAGCAGGCTTGATGTTGCTGCCACAAGCCCCTGCGCTGGGTCTTAATATGGAGTAAAAGAAGAGATAAGCAGACCTGTAGCATAATCCTAACCACGTCTACTCAAAAGTAAATCCTGTTGGATTCAGCGGGACTAATTCCCAGGTAATTGCAGGTAAGAGTGCTGTCTTAGGATCCCCTATGATACCACATATTTCGGAAAAAGCCACACCCAGCTTAGCAAGAGTTGTGATGACATGGTTACTTCTTTGTAAGCATACATAGGTTTGCACCATAGATCTCACTGTGTCTAATGTAATATATTCCTGGAATAATCTGGTGTGTGGGTGTGTGTTGCCAGTGCTTTTCTTCTAGAAAAAATGGTGCCCGTACTCAGCATGAAGTTGTTATAGTACATGCCACACTTTTAACCAGTCCTTTTCTTCTAGAAAAAACGGTGCTGGTACAGCTTTTGTACCCCCAGAAGAAAGCACTGTATGTTGCTTAATATTAATAATAATTGAAATAGAAAACAAGAGAAAGAACTCACCACAGTGCTTCAAAAGTTAGGCGAAGGATGCTCCAAACTTCTTCACTGACTGGACTCTTCACTGCATGGAGAGATCAGAGAACCGAGTAAGGAATTTCTCCACCTACTCTCTGGGCTGCTATCCACCCACTTTGACTGCCAACCCAGTTCCAGAACAAGTAACTGACAGCGCAAACACACACACAGGACTTGGTCCACCTTCCTAGGGAGCAACTTCTCAGCATGCGAATTCTCCTTTGCCACTACTGGCCGAGAGCCAAGCAACACCCTCCCCAGCAGCCAACGCAACCAACAAAAATGCACCACCTACACCGTTGGGTGTGTGGGTGTTACTCCAAGCACATGGAGCCACTGTTGATGCTTCCACCGTACTGCAGCTTCAGTTCATAGGCTGTTTCCTGCTCTATGGCCAGGGATATTTAAAGGAGGGCATCACGTCGGCAGGGGTAAGGTGGCAGGGGGGGAGAGAGACGTGTGTCTGCGAAACCAGGAGAAGGAAAAACACCAGGAAGGTTGCAGGCATTTAAAGAGAGAGAGAGAGGAGAGAAAAGCCTTTTCATTTTGCTTTCAGCAGGTTATTTTCCCCCACCTTTTCTTGGGGGGGGGGAGGCTGTTGGATGCGCCAAACCACAACACCCAAAGGCAGCAGTAAAAGCTGCCAAGATCGCTCCTTCCGCACCCCCCCAGCCTTTATTATAATAAAACAGTTAAGCACCTTAAACGGCTTAACGCCCTTCTTATGGCACGAGCTGTTCATTTGGGCTCCACAGCAACTAAGGGCATGATAATCAGCGTGGTTAAAGTTGTTGTTGCTGTTCTTTAATTAAAAAAAAAAGGTGCCCCAGGAGTATTTGCTGGCATTGCTACCACAGATAATAATCATCATATTAAGACCATCCCCAGCGCTGCTGGCGTGGGGCTGCCCAGCCTCCAACCGCCTCGCTCGGGAAGGGAAGCCGCATCCCCGCCGCAGCCCGGAGGAGAGGAAGGGAAAAGGGAAGGGCCAGCTCGCTACTTCGTCCCCAGGCCGTCCTTGTTGCGTTTTGCATAGCGAGGAGGAAAAAGAGAGACGGCAGCATGGCAAGAGCTCCGAGCAGGGAGGACACAAGCGCAAAGGCAGCGCCGCGCTCGGAGGAGGGGGAAGGAGGCCGTTACCGCAGTGGCGCATGGCGACGGAGGGGGGGCGGGCTTCCTTCCCCTCAGGATTCCCGTCGCGCCCGGAGACACGAGAGCATCCCTCCGTCGATCCTCCTACCTCTAAAGTCTCTTCTGCTCCATGCCGAAGGAGGGCATCCCCAGCGCAGGGTCGTCGCCTCGATTCGAGGGAGCGCGGCGTCTGGGCGGCGTCTGGCACACGGGCGCGGTGGCGACGCTTTCCAGCTTCCTTCGGCAGGAGAAAGCCGCCCGGGGAGGAATCTTGCGCTGCGTTAATTCCGAGCACACCGGTCATTACGCTATGAATGGAATAACAAGCAGCCATCCTTTAAAAAAAAGGGGGGGCACCTGTGGCCCTCCTGGAGTTCTCGGACTTCTTATTCCTCGCCAGCCAAGCCAGTGCTGGGGGATGATGGGAGATGTAGTCCAGCAATAGGTAAAGGTAAAGGACCCCTGGACAGTTAAGTCCAGTAAAAGACGACTATGGGGTTGCAGTACTCATCTCGCTTTCAGGCTGAGGGAGCCGTTCTTTGTCCACAGACAGCTTTCCGGGTCATGTGGGCAGCATGACTAAACCGCTTCTGGTGCAACAGAAAACTGTGACAGAAACCAGAGTGCATGGAAATGCCGTTTACCTTCCCGCCACAGTGGTACCTATTTATCTACTCACACTGGTGTGTTTTCAAACTGCTAGGTTGGCAGAAGCTGGGACAGCAACAGAAGCTCAAATCGCCAACCTTTGGTAAGCCCAAGAGGCTCAGTGTTTTAGACCACACTGCCGCCCACGTCCCAGTCCAGCAATAGCTGGTAGGCAGAAGGCTGCTCCCACTCCCCACCCTCGAGAAAAGGCCTGCTCCCACCTTGGAGATACCTGTATAAAAGAGAACTGCAAACTCCTTCACACCACACACTGTGCCTTCAAAGCACCTTTGAAACCCTTTCTTTCCCTCAAAGAATTCTGGGCCTTGAAGTTTACACCTCGCAGAGTTAGAATTCCCACCCCCGTCAACAAACTGCAGTGCCCAGAATTATTTGAGGGAAGGAACATGTTCCCAATGCGGTTGGAAAGGGCCACATGAAAGGGGATCTTCTTAGCAGCTGTATGCTCCAAAGTCAAGCATTTAAGTACACAGAGTGAGGACACCATGTGCTTCAATTTCATAAGAATGGTCTACATGCTCTGTCATGAACAATGGAACTTCCTAGAAAACACAAGTCAAGAACACGTTGGCGTACTCGCAATAATTTGTCCACGCATGCACAGAGAAAATAGTAGATCTTGCAGAAAGGCAACCCATGGAGAATAGCAACAGTTGTTGCAATGCATCCCTAATTTTTATTGTATAATTGTATAAATATAAGATTATTGCATGATCTTAGAAGCGGCACGGCTGTAAGCAGGCACGGCTGTGACTATCATGAAGAGACCCTGCACTTCTGAATTTGCCACCATACCACTGTGTTTGACGTAACTTGTGAAAGAGGGAACATGCAAATGTTTCTCCATAGATTCAGGGGAGTCTTTAGCATATGCGCCGCTGGGGTGCAAAAATCTGCCCAGCACCCCCAAATCGTTGAGTCTGACAAGCGGCGTGTCTTTGGTAAACGAGCACACAAATTTGATACATTTCGGTAAAACCTAGGTATATATGTATTTCGTTTTTCTAGCTTGATCAAAAATATTTATTATTTCATTACAGGTAGATAGTTAAGAGCTTAGGCGGCTTCAGTGGCAGGTGCCTGGGGGCCCCCAGAATTCGGTGCCCAGGTGCCCCAGACCCCTTGCACCCCTGGGTAAAGATGGCCCTGCATAGGTTGCCTCAAAAGTGCATAGCTGGAGGCTGTTAGATGTCTCAACAGTTACAGTTTCTGCTTTTTGCTCTCCAGTATACATAGCAAGCAACCCTCTTAGTGTCCTCAAAGTCAATCAGGTGTGTATTATCCCATTTGCACTTGCAGGCCTGTGGTGACAAACCTCCCATCCCTTTGTTTGTTAACTGAAGAACCAGATGGCACCTATTTAAGGAACCTGGAGGTGACCCAGGGTCACTCACCAGCCACTCCTTTCTATGTTAAGATCACTGTGCTGCAAAGTTTATAATGCTGGACATCTCTTTGAGGATTTAACTGAGGCTGCTTTTTCACTTTTGAACTTGTTTCATGGTGATCGTTTATGCTGCAGATGATGGGACAGCGCAGCAGGCTGATGTACTGTGGATCACAAAGGTTAGAACTTGACAGTTGGAGGCTGTTAGATGTCTCAACAGTTACAGCTCCTGATTCTTGCTGTTAACTGTCCTTTCCTGTATACATAAAAACCAACCCTCCTAGTGTCCTCAGAGTCAATCAGGTGTCATGTGAACAACCTCAGACTTTTAGGAAAGGTGGGGTATAAGGCTGCAGCACTACATATGCTTACTTGGAAGCCAGTCCTGCGGTGGAGCTTGCTTCTGAATTGTTGTTTAGTCATTTAGTCGTGTCCGACTCTTTGTGACCACATGGACCAGAGCACGCCAGGCACGTCTGTCTTCCACTGCCTCCCGCAGTTTGGTCAAACTCATGCTTTGAGAACACTGTCCAACCATCTCGTCCTCTGTCGTCCCCTTCTCCTTGTGCCCAAATCTTCCCCAACATCAGGGTCTTTTCCAGGGAGCCTTCTCTTCTTATGAGGTGGCCAAAGTATTGGAGCCTCAGCTTCAGGATCTGTCCTTCCAGTGAGCACTCAGGGCTGATTTCCTTCAGAATGGATAGGTTTGATCTTCTTGCAGTCCATGGGACTCTCAAGAGTCTCCTCCAGCACCATAATTCAAAAGCATCAATTCTTTGGCGATCAGCCTTCTTTATGGTCCAGCTCTCACTTCCATACATCACTACTGGGAAAACCATAGCTTTAACTATACGGACCTGTACTAATTCACACAGATAGCTGGTTAAAAAACAATGCGGTCTAGGTCTGCCATCATCCCACACATTGGTTTTGTTCCCATGTAATGCTAAGATAAACCATAATAACCTAACAAGAGCTGGCTGGATGAGGCCAGTGTCTCATCTAGTCCAGCATTCTCTTCTTACTGTGGCCAACCAGAGTCTGCCAGCACGACCTGCGTCAAGAGCATTGTCCCCTCCTGTGGTTTTTAGTAACTGATATTCCAAAGCATACTGCCTCCGACCTTGTGGGCAGGCATAGCCATCTCAGGTAGCAGCCATTGGTAGCCTTATCTTCTCTGAATTTGCCCGGTTCTCCATCGAAGTTGGGTGTAATTGAAGTAAGAAAGCCTGTTGAAGGGAGGGAAGAAAGTCAATGCTCGGTGGAATGTGCTGTGTGAAGACCATGGCTTACTTAGAGTGAATGTGCTGGCTTACAGGGAGGAGATTGCAGCTGCTTTGTTCGTTCCCAGTCCTTTTAGCTTAGTGTGGCATGGAAGTCAGGGATGGCCCATCCTCTTTTGCCACCTGAGGCAAATTGCGGATGTACTACTCCCTGTCCCCCCCCCAATGCCCCCGTCTTGCCAAACCGGGCCGGAGCGGTGGTGAGCAGTGGTGCTGTTCTCAGGAACACCACCTCTTGCCAAACTCGGCAAGAGCTTGGCATTCTACAAGGTGTTGCTGCTTGTTGGAATGTCTCCCTTTTGCTGGTGAGACGGGCATTCCGGCAGTGGTGGGGGGTGCGGGACACCACCTCTTGTACTTCTGCCACCTGAGGCAGGTGCTTCACCACGCCTCATCGGTGGGCCGGCTCTGATGGCAAGTTAAACCAAGGTTTGGTTTAGCATGCCACTCAAACCTGGGGTAGTGGTTATGCACTGTTTTCCTTAACTGCACAAGGTGTGTTCTTGGTTACTAATAATTGCTAAGGAATAGAACTTAACCGTGATCCTAGGTTCAGATGACACACTCAGGCTCACCTCAGCATTGCCCTGAGCTCAGAGGAAAGTGGCAGAGCAAAACAGGTGTGAGCTCCTCTCTGGGTGTCTCTTTACACTCTTTCTTTACACATTCCCTCCTTACACTTTGAGTAACTCTCCTTTCCTCATTATGTGTAAAGCAGTTCCAAGAAGACTCTTGGAAGCCACAAATAAAAACATCTTGCCTTTGCTAATCTCCAGTAGATTGAATCGTGCTTTAAAAACAATTAAATGGGAAATTATTTTCCACAAAAACTAAACGCTTTGTAAAATAATGCCCCTGAAACAGAATAGACCATCCAAAGTTAGCAACAACAACAAAACGGGGCAGATTTACTAGCAGGATAAGGAAGGGCCAAACCAGATGTGACTGTGGCTTCCAGTTAGTGTGCTTAAACCTGGATCTACTACAATCATATAGTAAGCAGAGGCTGACTGTGATTTAAGGAACAAGAAGGTGATGGGTAATGGGAAGGAGGAAGTGCAAGTCAGGAGAAAGCAAAGTGCATTTGCACTTGTTTGCTTTCTGTCTCTCTGGGCAGCTAATCTGGAAGAGTGGGGAGAAAAGTGACCAGAGGCAGTGGCACCCACAGCAGTCACTCAACTCCAGAGGTGCTTGTGAGCCTAAAAAAAGGTTTGCATGTACATGGGGAAGTGTAAATATTAAGTTTGGGGGGAGAGGAAGTCTGATTGATACCACAACAGGGCCAAAGGACGCCCAGTTTTTCCCTAAGCCAGTGCCCTGAACTATCTCAGTACTGCCCATCCCAAGGCTGTTGCAAAATATTTGTTAAAGAAAACTACATAAAAGCTAGCTGCATGAAAAAGATCACATCAATTTGGGCCTCAAGGCTTTGTGCAAAGTATGCCTCCGTGAGCAGTTGTGGAGAAGGGTGACCAAAACTGTTAAGCAGCTATAAATAAACCCGAGGCCCCAATGAGAGATGAAACCATGAGGGGGCTCAACAGTCCTTGAGGCAAGTTGAAGGGAGCCAACACTGCTACAGACCTCACCAGACCTGGCCATTACAGATGAATAGACCCACAGCTGTAAGGAATATATGAGCCTTCCCTAGCGCTGTGGGCAAAACCCTCAGGCACCAGTGAAAGAAATACTTGTCCTGTTTGTTGATTGTCGTTCTCTGCACCTTTCCTCATTCTTGTTTGTTGGCTACAGCCATTCCCTTGATTTTTGTTTTGCTTCAAATACTTTTGCACGTAAACATTTGGAAATGTCATTCTTCTAATGCCAACGTTTGAGGAAACCCTGAAGGCAAGAAGTGGCACACCATCTCCCAGGGGATGGGCTTAAGGTGGGAGAGGACACTGCTCTCACAACACAAACACTTTTGTTTGTTTGTCTACTTTGGCTTTTCATTGTGGAGTTAACTCGCAACTTATGTGCATTTCACATGCGTGATCTCAGCTGCTGAAAGCCAGCTGGTTGAAATTGCACAAGTCGAATGCGCAGAAGGCAGACAGCTTAAAAGCACTTTTGTGCAGGGGTTTCCCAGCACAGAAGGAGCTTTTCAGCTCTCTGCTTTGCTTAAAAGCTGTTTGCCTTGCTTGTGGGAGTAAGGTCCATTTGGTGCACTGACTTTGGAAGGTAAGATTGCTCACACAGGGTGGTTCCAAGGGAGTGGTGCAAGCATACACATTTTTGCATATACACACTACCCCAGAACGTAAAGGTAAAGGGACCCCTGACCATTAGGTCAAGTCGCAGACGACTCTGGGGTTGCAGCACTCATCTCGCTTTACTGGCCGAGGGAGCCGGCGTACAGCTTCCGGGTTCTGGCGAACCAGAGCAGTGCACAGAAACGCCATTTACCTTCCCACTGGAGTGGTACCTATTTGCAGTGGTACCTCGGGTTAAGTACTTAATTCATTCCAGAGGTCCATTCTTAACCTGAAACTGTTCTTAACCTGAAGCACCACTTTAGCTAATGGGGCCTCCCGCTGCCACTCTGCCAGAGCACGATTTCTGTTCTCATCCTGAAGCAAAGTTCTTAACCTGAGGTACTATTTCTGGGTTAGCAGAGTCTGTAAGCTGAAGCGTATGTAACCTGAAGCGTATGTAACCCGAGGTACCACTGTATCTACTTGCACTGGCATGCTTTCGAACTGCTAGGTTGACAGGAGCAGGGAACAAGCAATGGGAGGTCACCCTGTGGCAGGGATTCGAACCGCTGACCTTCTGATTGGCAAGCCCTAGGCTCTGTGGTTTAGACCACAGCACCACCCGTGTCCCTATCCCCAGAACATAAGCCCTGCATAAGATGTGGATTATCTGTAGCTTGAGATGTATGGGGTGTTAAGGGAAGGGGTAGTACCTCTGGCGGAGGACACCTGCTCCTTCTGGGGTAGTTTGTTCACCTTTGGTCCCCAACCTGCACTCAGCTGTCAACTGCAGCTCCTAGAAGCTGTCAGCATGCGACAGTGGCCACACCCCAGGAAACAGCCGGGCTGTCATGGCAGTGGCGTAGCGTGGGTTGTCAGCACCCGGGGCAAGGCAAGTAATTTGCGCCCCCTAACCCGTGGATTTGCCCTAACCCCAGATGTTGCGCCCGGTGCGGCCGGGCCCCCCTGCACCCCCCATGCTACGCCACTGTGTCATGGGGTTAATTACCATTGGATTTCTCCGTCTTCCATCTGTACTTTGTGTGTTCAAGGGGAATACACTAAGATGGAATGGAGAACCAGAGATTCTTGGTCCGTGCTGCAAGGGGCAATCACTGCCTTGTGGCACTAGCTTTACTATGCAGCCTGCTAAAGGGGTTTGTGGATGCAGAAAAATGTATTTCTAGCTTTCAGCCTGCAGCAGTGACCACAAACACAGAACTCAACCACACCTGACCAAAAGAATATTCCACTCCAGCCAATGTTGTTTTTCATGGCCATTATTACTATGTTTTCTGGACCAAATATTTTCTTTCTGGTTTTCGCTTTTCTGACATGCATGTGTGTTTTTCCTTCCCACCCCCCTCTAAGGTAAGAAAGGAGCTCCATACGTTTGGGTAAATGACAGTTCTGCCTAAATAACCTTGGAGCAGAATCCTTCCCAATGTGGCCGCTGCTGCCACACTGACCAAGACAGCAAGTGGGAGTGCCTGTTTCTGAATAAAACTGCAAGATTCTCGTTTACAAGTAAAAGAAGAAGAATGTCCTGATTGGCTGCTTGAAGGAAAGGGGGATTTTTAACATACTCAGAGATTATGGAAATATTCTTTTCCACTTTCAACACACAAACACACACAATATTCTGGTACAATATTCTCGTGCTTGCGTTCCTCATTTATGTTACTAGAGGACAATCTGCTAATCCTGTGAATCCATTACCATGGTAGTAAATGTATGCGCAATGTATTTACTCCCTCAGGTTTACTGGAAGTGCAGATTACAGCCTGGAAAAGGGTGTGGTCTCTTCTCAGGTACACATATACACCTGCATGCTATCTTACGTTTATCTGTGTTAAACCTTCAGCATACATAGATTGTAGCCAACTGTGGGTGGCCCTGAGATAATGCTTCAGGTTATAGCCAAGAGAACAGTCTCTGGAAAAAAAAAACTAGGGAATGCACTAAAAGGTTCAAACACATGCCAATTTCAAAACAGAACAAACTCTCAGGCAACTGGTGAACTTTACAGCCAGAAGCATGGTGGAAGCCTCAAATATAGGCAAGGCAGTTCGCAACATAAAAATGTGAATACAAAATACAACCAGGGTTTTTTGTTTTTTACTGTGTGAGTTTTATACTCCATTCTACTGAGTTGCTACTGAGCAAAATCAAACCTCAATTGCAATCCGATGGATATTGGTGCGCTGGCCAGTTTTGGGCATGATGTGCACTATATGTTGATTGACTCACCAGATTAACATAGATGACTAGAAACTTTCAGGGGGGAAATTGTGTCCACCATCCCGGGGTTGTCCTCACTTTTGGTGTTTCTCCCAACCACTGAAGGAAAGTGTGGTTTTATGGAAGTAGCGGGTACAAACTTCTGGGTCATATTTAAGCAACACATGCATTGCACATCTTTCCATATCTTGGTATTGCTTATGCAAGACCTGCAAGTTTAAGGGCAAGGAGTCTTCATGTGAGAGATCTGTGCTTGTTGGAACATGAGTGAATCTGTATGAGTAGTCTGTTTGCCCCCTTTTGAGCAGGTGGCTTTGCAGGTGGGCCCTGGACCTCCTTGGTCATCTGGCCTATCGCAGGCCAGATCGTATTCCTGCAGCCAATTGGGTCAATGGCTCTGAACAACCACAAGCAACACGTGGCTAATAATGCACTCACAAAATATTTATAACATTATACTGTTTCACAATTCATAAACAGAAGACATTTAAGCAACACATGCATTGCACATCTTTCCATATCTTGGTATTGCTTATGCAAGACCTGCAAGTTTAAGGGCAAGGAGTCTTCATGTGAGAGATCTGTGCTTGTTGGAACATGAGTGAATCTGTATGAGTAGTCTGTTTGCCCCCTTTTGAGCAGGTGGCTTTGCAGGTGGGCCCTGGACCTCCTTGGTCATCTGGCCTATCGCAGGCCAGATCGTATTCCTGCAGCCAATTGGGTCAATGGCTCTGAACAACCACAAGCAACACGTGGCTAATAATGCACTCACAAAATATTTATAACATTATACTGTTTCACAATTCATAAACAGAAGACATATAATCACAAATAATAGGAGTCAAATAAACAGAAATGGTAGGTGTGATCAGTCACTATCAAAGAACACTAAGATGGAGGCAAAAATGCCTTTCCACAGTCAACATCCTGCAAATGTGTGGTGATAGGTGCTCCAAACATAGCAATATGGTACTCCGAGCACAGCAGCAGACAGAACAGTTCTTCCGGGATAATGAACTGTTTCAATGATAATTCTTCATCAGCTGGCAATAATATGAAATAAAATCCATTATATTCAAGTAATACAGAAATCGAAATGACAGACCTGCATATAAACAACCAATAATAAATACATACCAAATAAATTGTCCCTGCGGGTACATCAAATAGCCATGGATCAGCTATCACTTAAAAGTGTAGTAAGCCGATACTGTTGGCAGAATCCTAGTAGCATTATAAAGGCAACCCACAGGTGCACTGAATCACATACAATGACCGAGTTTTTCTAAGGCCAATAAGTGCAAAATCAGAACAGCCTTGGACATTCCACAAGATATGCCAGTGTTTTCTTATGATCCTAATGATCCTATCTGAATACGTGGTAAATTCTAAGGATCCCGTGATCCGTGTATTGGACGGTGTTTGTGGCGTTGGGGAAAAAAGTGATGAGCAATCCTTAGCTAAGGATCTTTTTTTCGCCAAATTAATCACTCGGTTAGGATATCATCTGGAAAGTAAAGAATTGGTCAGGCCATCAGCTCTACTTAAAAAAATCATTCTGTAATGAGGAATTCCTCTTAATTCTCAATAGTTGGCCGTACAGTAAGTTATCCTTAAGATGCCTGGGATGGAAGGAGGAATAATGCAATAAAGAATTACAATCAGTGGGTTTTCTAAAAGGTTTCACAAGTAAGTATCCATCCTGTTTTACCACCTCAACATCTAGAAATGTACAGGAAATGGTACTATGATGTCCTGAAAAAGAGAGTTGGGTGTATTTTCCCCTCATTTTCCTCTGAGCTGTGACCTCCCTCAAACCCCTGTTGTAATTCTGAACTGTCTTCTTCTCTGGAAGGGTCAGGCTGGGGAGGTGGTCTCCACCATTCCTCCTCTGCCCAGTGCCTGACATGTCCCTACCTAACCTTTCTAAGAGTAGTACAAATGGAACAGAACAGAATTCAGAAAACATAACAGAGCTAGGGCAAAATTTTCCAAATTCCTGATGGCCAGGTCACAGTTGTTTTTCTGGATTAATGTGGAAACATGTTTTACTTGTTCAAACCAAAAAAATGATGTGTCTTAAATGTCTTGATCAGCTCCTAGAACAACAAGCAGGCAATCTCCTTCAACTGCAGGTCAACCCAGCTAACATTGCCCTCTTACATAAATCAGTTTAAAGATGGGACTATACTTTAATTCTGGGCAATAGTGATGGATCTGAGCATCCAATACCTGCGCTCAATTCAAAAAACACACAGAGTACAGTATAAACAGGGTTTGGATTGCACCCTTACTTATTTAAATATACAACAAAAGTTGTCAGAGAAGTAGTAAGCCTTTGCAAGCCAAAACAATATAATACCTGCCTTTTGTAACACAATAAAACAATATGAGGCTCACCCACACAGCACTAAACTATGGATTAAGTTAATGTCAGAATATGGCATCTATTAATTACACTTCCTTGTGATGGAGTTGTAGAAAAATTACATCCCTCTGCATCATTGGGGCCATTGCCATTTAATAGCATTAGAGCAACTTTTATTCAGTGTTCACTAGGCTTTATATAAGACCTATTAATCTTAGTCCTTTGAAGGTATCATTATTGCAAATATGACTCTTCTTTTGGCAAACCTAGCAAAGGGTTACGATTCTGACTCTTTTGAACTAGCTCCAGGTTGTCAGTCTTCTGACAAAAAACTGATCTCATTTGTTAAGGAATTGCTGTGACACTCACATTTGCAGGCACATGTTCAGTCCTTGTTGATCAGCCTTGCAGTGTAATGGAGCAGGGCAAAAGCAATGTACAAATCAGTGGAACCTGTGGCTCATAAGACAAGCCGGCCTTTATAGTATCAGGCAGAATGGATTGTGTGATATTAAAATAGATCCATATTATGCATACGGAATAAGCATGGCATAAAGGCTTTGAAGTATTGCTGACTTCTTCATGGCAAAAGTGCTTTTGATTGGGTAAGGTTGCCATCTGCTGGATGTAGTGTATCTTGCTGTTTTGGGTTGAATAGCTTCACAATATGCCTTCATTTTGCACATGCAGTGGTTTCCTAATAAAAAAAGCTCAACAACTTTCCTGATTTTTACTTTTTGAAATATGGCAACCCGAGTAGAGACAAACAACTAAGATGATCTGTTTATTCAGCATTCATCCTGAGGATAGTGAAAGGCTGCTTTTATTCAGATTTTTTTGTTTGGCTCCATTTACTCCATTTCTCATATAAACCTTCAATTGTTTTCAGTTGGCATCACTTTGCTATCTCTTCTCCTTCTAATCAGTTGGTGAACTGGGCTTTTCTTAAGATCCTTCTGGTGCAATGCAAATCATAAAATATTTTCCAAACGCTTTGTGGGAAAATTCACAATACACAATCAAATCATACAAACCTTTGTGATCTTTGATGCGGTACTGAAGACTCTGAGCGGTGAAGTCCCAAGTGCAAATCTCACCTAGGCCGTGAACCACTAAAAGCAGATCCAAAACAATAGTTGTAAAACAGACCCCAAAGAGGCCAAATGCTATCGATTTCCTTAATAGTGCAAAAGGCCATTCTGAGATCCCTTCCAGATGACCTGTTTTTATTGAACATTCATCCTTATTTGGTTTTGGTGAGATTATATGATGTTGTATCAATGATGTTACTTCACACTCTCCATTGCATTTTCCTGTCATTTTCCTTTTTGCAAAAAAGTCAGATTTTTGGGGGAAGTGGGTTTGATGTCTTAGAATATAAAATCAACTGTAATTGTACACTTTGAATTTGCTGATAGGAAAGTGAATCCCACTTGAAATCATAACAGTCTGGGAGCACCCTGAATGTATCTAAGTAAATAACAGCAAAAATGCTTTGCATGTCTATTCGGAAATAAGCCCCTTTGAGAGATCAGTGGGATTTATTCCTTGGACAGAGTGTTTAGGATTGCAACCTAAAAAACAGATAATCTTTTAATCCAATTTCTATTACTTTGAGGGTTTTTTGTCTTTGTTTTTTTGCTGGGAGGTAATGATTTATGGCAACTTTCCAGTTTGTTCAAGGATATCCAAGGTAGAGGCTCAGAACGCCCAAGAGGAAATGAGCTTAATTTTCAGTCTGTAAAGTATAGTTCCTTCCATGTGATAATCACAGGGTCTGTTGTGGGAGTGCTGCATTTTTGAGCAAAGATTATTACTGTGATTTGCTTCTGCTCCAGGGACGTAATGAATGCAGGAAGGGAGAAAACAATTTCACTCCAGTTTTCTGAAGACCTTTCTCGTCTGGATCCTCCCTGGTTGTTTATACAAACCTTTCCATACATTCAGGAGAGCATGTATGGTTATAGAGGAGGAGTGGGTACATGCAGGTAAAGGTAAAAAGGTAAAGCACCCCTGGATGCTTAAGTCCAGTCAAAGGTGACTATGGGGTTGCGGCGCTCATCTCGCTTTCAGACTGAGGGAGCCGGCGTTTGTCCACAGACAGCTTTCCCGGTCATGTGGCCAGCATGACTAAACCGCTTCTGGTGCAATGGAACACCGTGACAGAAACCAGAGCGCACGGAACACCATTTACCTTCCTGCCACCGCGGTACCTATTTATCTACTCATACTGGTGTGTTTTTGAACTGCTAGGTTGGCAGGAGCTGGGACAGAGCAACGGGAGCTCACCCCATAGTGGGGATTCAAACCGCCGACCTTCTGATCGGCAAGCCCAAGAGGTCCAGGGGTTTAGACCACAGCGCCATCCACGTACATGTACACCAGCCCTAAGGATAGGCAAACGTGGTCAATTTTAGTTGGGGGTGGGGATGGGGGCAGGCCCTGGCATTCACATGAGGCATTTAGTGCAAGTGCCTGACTATTTCTGACATTTCATGCTTTCACTGAACTCAGCACCGAAATTGCAGTATACCTTGCATCCTGCTCTGTGTTGTCTTTTAAAGGTCTCACCTGAAAATCGTGAGGCATGTGTTAGTGTCCATGGGGAACTGGCGACATATAAATTAACTGTGGTGATATGGGCAAACCTGTCAATTTCAGTTTCTCCTTTTCCCCATACTCCACATTTCCGCATAGTTTTTGGTTTTTTTAAAGTCCCTGCGAAATTTCACCATCACTTTAGTGCGATTTTCTCCACTTTGATGAATGAATGAATAAATAAATGATATAAGAAAATGCGTGGGCCTCTGAAGAGATGCCTTTCCAAAAATGTGAAGCAAACAAGGGAATAAAAAAATGGTCTACTGTTGCTCTCTAGTGGACTAGAAGGTACCTGCAATGTGCTAAACCTGCAATCACAATAGAAGTTGCTGCTGGGAAAGAGAAATAAGGAATTCATTCATTCGGACATTGGCAGTTGTTCCTTGTTTTCTATTTTTGTGGGTGCCGCCAGGTAATCCACAGTACTCCTTTTGCCTATTGTTGCAATTATAGAATTTTAGGACGTACTGTTGTTGTCACTGAATTATGTAAACATCAGGGGTCTTGTGGCAAATACTGAGGCTCTCCCTCCGCATATTTAGGGAGAAACCCTGTTGTGTATGCGGGGAGAGGACTGAGCCAGACTCTACAGGTCCCACATCATACCCATTCCGCATCTGTAAGAAATTGATCTTTTTGGCATCTACACTGTGGAACTCCTTGCCAATGGATATCAGACAGGTGCCTTCACTGAACTCCTTTTGGCACCTGCCAAAAATGTTTTTTGTTTAGACATGCTTACCCAGATATCTAGAATCCCAAAGTGTTTTTAGTTTATTGCTGGTTTTAATTTGAGAGTCCCATGGACTGCAAGAAGATCAAACCTCTCCATTCTTAAGGAAATCAGCCCTGAGTGCTCACTGGAAGGACAGATCGTGAAGCTGAGGCTCCAATACTTTGGCCACCTCATGAGAAGAGAAGACTCCCTGGAAAAGACCCTGATGTTGGGAAAGATGGAGGGCACAAGGAGAAGGGGACGACAGAGGGCGAGATGGTTGGACAGTGTTCTCGAAGCTACCAGCATGAGTTTGATTAAACTGCGGGAGGCAGTGGAAGACAGACGTGCCTGGCGTGCTCTGGTCCATGGGGTCACGAAGAGCCGGACACGACTAAACAACTAAACAACAACAACAAAATTTTCTGAATGTTTTGTTTTTGCTAACATTTTTATTGTTTATCTTTTTTTTGCAAACCGCCTTCATTTATTTTATTTTATTTATTTTATTTTATTTTACAATCAAGCAGTATATAAATTCTATGAAATTAGTAAGTAAGTAAGTAAGTAAGTAAGTAAGTAAAGTAAATAAATAATAAAACAAACTGGGGATCACTTGCTCTTCTCATAATTAAGCCATGACTTCTGGCCTATTTTTTCAGCCTCCTCTCCATTTCTTTTCCTTTTTTTTTGCAATACTTTTGGCTGAAACCATTTTCAACTAGTGTTCGTGCCCAGAAAAAAAATTAGCCAAGGGGACCTCTGATACAGAGTGCAACTGTACGGGATGGGGGAATGATTTATTATTATTATTATTTGAACTTCTATTGAGCTGTTTTTCTTCCAAAACCTGTCTACCCAGCTGTCATTCACCTCCGAATAGCAGCATTGAAGAGAAGTAACAGCCTTGGTAGTGGCTTTGGTAGCAGGGAATTTGAGCAGTGAAATGGCATGGGAGCAGAAAGGGTTAAAATCCCCCCCCTTTACCATGCTAGGACACGTCTTTGGATTGGGTCCCCTGTATCTGTCCTCCTCTCCCCAAACAAAGGGCTGCAACCAGTTCTAAGCACAGTTAGCTAAAAATGATTCTTGATGTAACGCTTTAGTTTCGGTCTTTAATACATGTGGAAATGTTGTATCTAATCCTTAAAAAGTTAATTTCTTTTGAGAAAGAAACGAAAAAGAGGGAAGTTCTGTGGAAACAGTTGCTCCTTATTCCTCTTAATAACAGGTATTGAGAAGCAATCACCGGTTTGGAAAACTAACCTATCTTTTCAGACAACAGAGGTCATTAAGAACAAGTTTTATTTATTAAAATACAACAAAACAGTGCATTTTGCGGGCTTTTCTAGGAAGCAATTATTTATACCAAAGAGTAGCTTAGCCCCTCCTGCATGCTTTTCTTTATTGTACAAAATATGTGGTCTTTGTTTGAGGTTTTAGTATTTAAGTCAGCTCAGTTTGCCATTTCAGCATCACGGATGCGGTGGGGAAAGCATCTGAGTATTCTGAAGACTCCTTCCAGGTAAACCATCCACCATGAATTTACTACTTGTGCTTACTAACCATTCCCCCCCTACAGGAATTCAGAATGATTTTGCTTCCATGTTGTACAATCAAACTGTTGGTGGGCTGTCAGATGGACTGGTGTTTAAACAAAAGGTCCATTGAGTCTAGGTAGTTGGCAGTAACCCATGACAGGGCCTTTTTGGTGGAGTTTCCCAGTTTGTGGAAAGCCCTCCCTAGTGAGGTGCATCTGTCTCCCTCATTGTTGACTTTCAGGAGAAATTAAAAAAAAAAATTCCAGGGTACCCAGGCATTTGATGGCAGAAAAGCACTGTTCCTAGCAACCCTGAGATCACTGACTGAGAACATTTTAAAGTATTTCCTAGGCTGGATCTACACACAGGGACCCCCCCCCCCGCTATAAATAAGTTTTAAATAAAATCATTATAACAAAAGAAGAAAAAAACTCTATGTAAAATGCATAGACAAAGTTTTGTGCTCTACAGCGCCATCTAGTGCCGCATGTTTATAACGTTGTAACATGGCTAATGAAGTCTTTAGAGTGTTTTAGGTGGTTTCTAGTGTAAGAGCTAACTCCTAGGGGCCGAGGTCCCTTTGCCCCCCATAAAATATTAGAGCCCCCCCCCAGTTGATAGGCATTGCCATTCAAATGGTGTGCATGCCCTGTATCACGTGACTGATTACGTGGGGTAGGGCTTACCTGCCTCCCCAATATTTTATCAAGTTGGCACCCCTTGTTTCTAGACTGTTTTAAATTGTTTTAGAGTGTTCTAAACTGTTTTAGTAGCTGCTATGTTGTTGTTTTGTTGCTGTTGTATTTTTAATATTTTATCATTGCTGGGTCTGTCACGCTGGGCTCCTTCTGGAAGGAGGGTGGGATATAAATAAAATGAATGAAATAAGCAGCTTAGAAATGAAATTTTAGGGTGCCCCACGCTTCCAGAAAAGGAACACAAAGGATGGTGGAGAGAAGGAACTGGCCTGCTCAAGCCCCTAGCAATTTATAATAATTATCCTGGAAGAACAAGGGTATTGGAGTGGTGTGGGAATTTGTGTGTGTTTTAAATTCCCCCCCCTTGCACTTTATATATGGAATGGTTCAGTATGTAAAACTGTGTGGGGGAGGTTATATTTTAAAGGAAATATTAAAATTAGAAAATGTGTGAATAAATAAACAAAACGGAAGATTGGCAGAGAAACTGGGGGAAGTAAAAAAAAAAGAAGATTATGTGATAAATTCTGAGATTGGTTATATAAATTTGTATTTGAAAATGAATAAAAATATTATATAAAAAAGTATGTAAAACTGTGTGACCCCCCTGCCCCATAACTATATAATGCTCAGATTTAGAGCATGGGCGGTGCTGTGGTCTAAACCACTGAGCCTCTTGGGCTTACCGATCAGAAGGTCGGCGGTTCGAATACTCATGATGGGGTGAGCTCCTGTTGCTTGGTCCTAGTTCTTGCCAATCTAGCAGTTTGAAAGCACGCCAAAAAGTGCAAGTAGATAAATAGGTACCGCTCCAGCGGGAAGGTAAACGGTGTTTCCGTGCGCTGCTCTGGATTCGGTGTTCCATTGTGCCAGAAGCGGCTTAGTCATGCTGGCCACATGACCCGGAAAAACTGTCTGCAGACAAACTCCGGCTCCCTTGGGCTGTAAAGCGAGATGAGCACCACAACCCCAGAGTTGTCTGCAACTGGACTTAACTGTCAGGGGTCCTTTACCTTTTTTTTTTTTAGCCTCTTTATATAGCACAGAAGGGGAATGCCTCAGTAAAGGAAGGGTGGGGGAGAGTCCTTTATCCCTTCTAAGATGTCCTGGAGGACTATTCTGTATTTCAAGGACTGCTCAGCCCAAGTCCATCTTAAATTTGCTCAAGGGGGTGGCACAGAATTTCCCTCCTTCACAACCACCCTGCGAGGCAGACTAGACTGAGAAGGGTGGCCCAGTGACCTTCCATGGCTGAGCAGGAGTTACCCTGGAACATAGAAAGGAGCCTTACACCAAGTCAGGCCATTGGTCCATCAAGTTCAACACTCTGCTCTGACTGGCAGTGGCCCTCAAGAGTTAAAACAAAATTTTTTTTTTCCTTCCAGTAGCACCTTAAAGACCAACTAAGTTAGTTCTTGTTATGAGCTTTCGTGTGCATGCACACGAAAGCTCATACCAAGAACTAACTTAGTTGGTCTTTAAGGTGCTACTGGAAGGAAATTTTTTGTTTTGTTTTGACTATGGCAGACCAACACGGCTACCTATCTGGAACCTCGAGAGTTTGAGACAGGAAACATCTGTATGCCCCACGGAGGACCTTAAGGTCCACAAATGACAACATTTTGGAGGTCCCAAATCGCAAGGTGGTTAGGTCTCAACTAGCACCAGGGCCTTTTCAGTACTGGCCCCGACTTGGTAGAACGCTCTGTCACAAGAGACTAGGGCCCTGTGGGACTTGACATCTTTCCGCAGGGCCTGCAAGACAGAGCTGTTCCCCTGGCCTTTGGTTTGGACTCAGTCTGACCCTTATGTTTTCCCTCCCCTTATGGTTTTGATCAATGGGCTACTTTTAAAAAGAGGCTGCATTTTAAATTGCATTTTAACCTGTATTTTAAATTGGTTCCCCCCCCCCTGTTATGTTTTTACTGTAATTTTACTGGTGTTAGCTGCCCTGAGCCCGGCTCTGGCCGGGGAGGGGAGGGCGGGGTATAAATAAAATTTATCATTATCATTATCATCATCATCATCATTATTATTATTACACAGAGATGAAGGGATTGAACTTGGGACCGTCTGCATGCAAGGCATATGTTCTGGTCTTTCTTCCCCTGAGTTAGAACCATGACATCTCTGGTCCAAGTCTGGCATCCTGAGCATCATGCTACCCTTGGTTCTTGGTGGTCTGAGGCTGTTAAAGTTTAACACAACATGAGCCCTGTGAATCGGCATAATCAACACAATCCCGGCAAAACAACATGACTGCCCTCCTCCCAACTGTGGTTTATAATATTAATTCATTTCAGTCATGTTCATTTCAGTATTTATGTATATATTTGCGCCTTTTCAGACATGATTCCCATGCTCCTGATCCAAGCTCTGCTCTCCAGCGCCCTCTGGAGCCCCGCGAAGACAACAGCCATCGTCAGTTTTTCTCCCTACCCTCTCATCACAATGGAGTCACTCAGCAGTGTCGCTGAAACTGAAGACCCTAAACAAGGCTTCACTGTTCCCCCTGATCAGGACCCAGAGACCAATGTAATTGATCTGGTCACAGATGGTGGGAGTCGAGCGAGTTCCCAGATCGCCGTGACACCTGCGGCAACCTCTTTCTTTAACGGGGTGGGTGGAAGCAAGAAGAACCTTCTGGAACCAGGGGCCACCACCACAACCACCAGTGCCATTGGATCCAGACAACAGGTGGCCCTGGAATTGTTCACTGCTGCAAACACAGAGCATACCTCTCCAGCTATGGGTGTTTCCAGGGAGGAAAACCGTACTACCCGCCTGGTTCCATTTTCTGCGACTAACAAAGGCCTTGCAGTTGGCGACCGCGTAGATCCTGCCTTCTCAAATGCACCAAAGGGAAACAGCACCGATACTGAGCGACACTGCTTCTGTAAAATTCCAGGAGCCGAAGGACAAAAGAGAGACCAAGGTGAAAAAGAGAATGCGGGTAATTGTATCGCTTGATGCCTTCAGGTTGCCAAAATCTTTTTCTTTCTTTTCCTTTTTTAAAAACAAAAACAAAAAACAAAACTGAACTCCATTCATTTATTTTCTAATTAAAAACAACCGGATCAGTATCATACTGAAAATCCCCCCAAATCCAAATGCTCTGTGCAATGAAGTAAAGAGATACTCGGCAGCGGTTAAATGGACAAATTGTGTCCCTCGCGGCTCGCACACAAACTTGCCGGTGTGCAGAGCACCAAACGCCAGCAGAGCTGCCTGACCCATAACACCCATGTTCTCCTTCTCATAATCTGGTAGTATTTGGTAGCAGACCATCTGCAATTTTATAATAAGCCCCAAGACTCTGCTGAACCTGTGGTGCACCTGCAATGAAGCAGCGTGACTTGGACAGATGTAACTACAGCGTGAGGTGACTGACATAAATGAGTGGTTTTCAAACAGTGTTCTGGGAAATCCCAGGGCACCTTGTAATCTTAGCAAGGCTTCCTCAATAAGGAACCTCAGTAACACCTGCCAAGTTCCTGTTCGGGAAAGCTTGCCCTCCACTATTGATGGTACTACAAAATGTTCAGCTGCAGCAGTTTGGGGCAGTGTTGTTTTTCTAGGAAAAACAACCACAAACACCTCCCTTGTTCGCTTAGAATGGCAATGGCACCCACCTGAGAGGTGCCAGAACTGTGTTCCACAGAGTTCCGGCTGCAAAAAACAAACAAACAAACAAACAGCCCTGGGTATATGCATAGCAGTAATGAGGCCCACCAGGAATGGCCAATGTTCTTCATGCGCTTTGTATGTGTGTGCAGCCTAAAACATTTCCCAGACTCCTCTGCAACCCACAGGGTCTCCGCAGCAGACATGCAAGAGATTCTTGACTAATGTCAACGTGGGAAGAGTTCCTGGGAAGTAGAAAGTTGGAAAACTATTGGGATAAACAACAGACTAAAAATGACTGGTTCTGAAGACATCATGGCTTCTCAGCAGAAAAGCATTCTGGATCTTCAGAGTTAGGCCAAGGCATCTGACTTAAGGCCCCATTTGTGCTATACATTTAAAACAGTATCTTACCACTTTAAACAGTCATGACGTTCCCCCCAAAGAATCCTGGGAACTGTAGTTTATTAAGGGTGCTAAGAGCTGTTCAGAAGCCCTGATTCCCCTCACAGAGCTCCAGTTCCCAGAGTTCCCTGGGAAGAACCACTGCTTGTTATACCACTCTGAGAAACAAAGCTCTGTGAGTGGAAGAGAATAGGCGTCTCCCAAGAACTCTTAACATCCTTAACAAACTACACTCCCCAGGATTCAGGGAGTTCTTTAAAGGGACAAGACACTATTTTAAATGTATTGTACAGATGGGACCTGAGTCAGACCATTGGTCCATCCACCTCAGTAGGCTCTGCAGGGTTTTGAACCAAGAGTGTTTCCTAGCCCTACCTAGAGATGCTGGGGATTGAAACTGGGACCTTGTGTGTGCAATGCATGAGTGCTTCCACTGAACTACAGCCCAGCTAGTAAAGCATGGTGGGGGTTTAAGCTTCCCACATGTAGCTTAAAACAGCTCTTTGATCTACACTGGGCAGAATGTACATGAGGCTTGCAAATGCTGGTTGTTGTTGGTTTTTTTTGCTTCTGCATGAATGCTATGAACTGTGGCTGTGGTGTTTAATTGATTAATCCACCAGACTAATTGCTTAAAAAACTTTTAATATATTATTAAACCAGCACACCTTTTTGGAAATGCTTATGAAACTGCAGACTGCAAGCTTCATTTAAACAAATCCCATTCCCTTACCTAGGGAAGATTGTATATTTTAAGATGATTTCTGTTGCGATACAAAATCAGAACTATTGGTTAGACCCATATGTAAGTGTAGGCACATTTAACCTAACGATTAATCGATTAAAATGTTCTTAATTGTATTGCATCCCTACCATTAACACACACAGCACAAGATATCTTCAAAGGTGGTTTCAGCCTCGTGTGAAAATGCCAGGGGATTCATGTCCTGGCATTAACCATTATGTTTCAGAAGTGTTGGTGGTGCTCAGGTCAGTGTGGAATATGAATGTGTTCGGCACCTCCTGTGCAGTAATTGAGAAAAGCACAATCCTTTCTAGAGGGGTGCATAATTCACCACACGGAGCTGTAATGGCTCATTTGGAGACACACCAGAGTATCATATAAATGAGTACATTTTAATGATTCTTTAAATATGATCTCAGGGACTCCTATGGTTACAGTCATTGACCCAAAGTATGATGATAGTTACCATGATGCTGATACCATCTTTTCATGCATACATTTAACTGTAAAATTCAAAGCTGTTTCTTGGACCTTTTGGGTGTTAGATTTAAGCACCCATCACAAAACAATATGTAAGGGTTACTCATAGGCTGGTGAAGGTAGAACACACTGGGCAGAAGTTGTTCAGTTAAGGGCTGGGTTATGGCATTTCAGTTATATAGCAATGTAGCAGTACTATTTGTGGTTGCTCCTCCTTGAATAGTGTTGGTGTAGATCAAAGAACTGCATTTTGCTGCATTAGGCTGCAGGTACAGGACCAGCCCTATTGACAGGTCTATAGTACAGTGGTACCTCGGGTTACATACGCTTCAGGTTACATACGCTTCAGGTTACAGACTTCGCTAACCCAGAAATAGTGCTTCAGGTTAAGAACTTTGCTTCAGGATGAGAACAGAAATCATGCTCCGGTGGCACAGCAGCAGCAGCAGGCCCCATTAGCTAAAGTGGTGCTTCAGGTTAAGAACAGTTTCAGGTTAAGAACAGACCTCCGGAACGAATTAAGTACTTAACCCGAGATACCACTGTAATAGATTTTGTTGTCTTGTTTCTTGCCCCCATGGAACACAGACAGTTGCCTTGCACCATGTAAGACCATTTGTCCATCAGGCCCAAATCTGTCTACTGTGAAGTGGCAATAGCTTCACAGGGTCTCATGCAGCGACATTCCCCAGAATTTTTAAAGGAAAGATGCAGGGATTGAGTCTGAGACCTTCTGTATACAAGGCACGTCCACTGAAGTGCCCCCTCCCCTATAGCTGCATGTTTTACAGAGGAGAAACTGGAACATGAATGAGGACCTGCAGTGATGCTAGTCAAGATTCGTTTGGTCCTGTGTGTGTATAAGCATGTTACTGTTTATACTTCAACTTAGTAAAATTTTGCTATATGTTTTGATTGGGAATTTTTCTCAGTTTATATGACAGTGGATAAAGATCTGCTCCTGTTTCCTTCCAGATGTGCTGAGACTTGCTAGGAGAAGAGGAGAACTGCGGTCTTTGGTAGACGTCGGACAAGGCAGAACAGCGCAAAGGGGGGATTCCAGATCCAGGGCTGCTGTAGGTAGACTAGTGTCCCCTCATCAGGCAGAACAATATGGTGGCTCTACTGATTTTTCTTTTCCAAGAGGTGACAAAGGTGAGGTTGGGAGCCCTGGCCCCATAGGAATTCCGGGGCCAAAGGGAGACACAGGGGAACATGGAGAACCAGGCCCAAAAGGTGACACTGGACAGAAAGGTGACCCTGGGGAGAAAGGAGAAAGAGGCATAGCAGGTGAGAAGGGGGAGATAGGACCAGGAGGGCCACCAGGAATTCAAGGAGCTCCTGGTTTAAAAGGAGATGCAGGGATGCAGGGAACAGTCGGTGCCCCTGGGAGAGAAGGGCTAACTGGACTTCCAGGCCGAAGAGGTGAAAAGGGCCAGAAGGGGGACTGCAGATCGGTTGAACCTGTAGCCTTTTCAGCTGGCCTTCAGAAAAGGAGAAGCTTCCCATTGCCAGGATCCCCAGTGAGATTTGAAAAGGTTTTCCTGAATGAAAATGAAGCATATCATGAGGAATCAGGCATATTTACTGCCAACACTGGAGGAGTCTATTCTTTCAGTTATCACCTGAGTGTTTCTGGCAAGGCGCTGAGGGCGGCGCTCTTCCATAATGGTGAAAGACTTATGCAGGTGTCAAGCGTAAGGCAGCCTCCGCAGAGCATTTCCCAGGTCTCTGGATCAATGCTGGTTCACCTCTCTGAAGATGATGAGATTTGGCTTCAGATTTTGAATGGCTCTCAAAATGGGCTGGTGGCTGATGAAACCACTGATTCCGTATTTTCAGGGTTTCTGTTATACCCTGATTAATGAAATGTAACATTATTACATATAGGGTTGGGAATAAGCATCCCACACCTGACAGCTTTGTGTCTTGGATCACATAGCATACCTAATGTTTTCACATTTTTCTCACTTTCACAGTTTCAGATTTATTGATAGCGTACTAAGCTGTAGAACAGTGGTGGCAGGTTCTTCCAGCTTTACCATTAGATTAGCACCATGCAGAACTTTCTAGAGGCCTAAAACCAGAAACTCTAATAGACTTGTGAGATTTTACACTAGGTTTCTAGCTCTCATGATATTTGATTAAACTGTTCCCTAAAGGGTGATTTTAAGGTTAAACTTCTTCACTCTTGCTTTGACAGTGGCTTATTGTCAGTTCTAAAATTACTGTGTTTTTATTTTGTTATTTTTATTATTATTATGAAGCAGCATTTCATCAATGAGAGTCAGTGTGGTATCATTGTTAATTGCTTGGATTAGAGCTGGGGACCGCCACTCTTAATTACTGGCTGAGACTAGCCTTCCTTCCGAGCGGCCTTGCTTCCTTGACCATTAAAGACAATTTTCAAACAACATGGAGACAAGCAGTGGAAAATATAATAACAACTTTAGGATTTAATCCACAGTTCTTACTTGACATGGGGTATGAACAAGCAAAAAACAACATTAAACAGCGAGTGGTAGATACTGAACGACAGGTAGACCTAGCCAGGTCCCCAAAATTTCTAATTAGTGAAACTAGAAGATACTTGATTTCCCAAATACCATACATAGCTAATCTCAAAATACCAAAACAGTGAAAGGCTTTCACCCTGGCCTGTTGTCAGGCCCTCCCTTCAGCAATTCAGGAAGGCTGTTATAGGAAGATACCTTACGAGGAGAGGAAATGCCCATTTGGCTGTGGGCAGCAGGAAACAACGGAGCATGCCCTTCTTCATTGCCAGTATTGTATAGACATTCGAGTCAGGTTTATCCAGCCCATCCTATATAAATTTCCAGGGCGTTCAGAACAAGACAACATCTCCCTATTACTACAGGATGGAAGCCCAGAAGTCACATATTCAGTTGCCAGATCCTGCGCTGCCATAACAGATACTCGTCGAAGGATGGTCTATGCTACAAATCAGTCCTAAAATGAAGGCCCATATTGTTAGATCTGTATCACTGAAGCCCCACCCCATATAGCTGTTTTAAATGGTCTTTTTTCATTCTTCTTGTAAGTTTTTATTCACCCATTTTTTATGCTTAATCAAATATTCTATGTATACGTTTTCATCTACGGTTGGTTCTTGCTCCATTTATTTAATAATTATTCACTTAGATTCATACTGTTATGCTATTTATTTAGATGTTTTGCTTATGCTGATCTGTGACCGAATAAAGTACATCATCTCCAACCATTGGCCATGTTGCCTGGGGCTGATGGTTACATGAATTCTATTCATATTGACCCAGAGCAGATTCTACCGTATAGTCAGCAGAGTAAAAACTTAAACACGTTGCAGGATTCCTGAAAATAGACCAGAGGCAATGAATATTTCATCCAGCAGAGCTTTACTGCTACTGAAGGCAAATGGTCACAAATCCAATACATTCAGGATTGGCGCTGTCCATAAGAAATCCAGTTGCAGCAGACTTATAATAAGACTAAAACTTTAACACTAAGCATACTATATACAGAACACCACGCCAGAAGGAAAGAGAGATAGAAAGAAAACCCACGCTCCTTCTGGCTTTATTATTATAGTCAGCATGACCTTGACAGAAAGAGATAACAGAACCAGTTTAAGCCAGCTGTACTCAGCTTCTTTGAAGGAATAACCCAAACATTATGAACCTTCTGCTTGTTTCTAGGCAGAATAGAAACTTACATGTCAGCCAGAAACTTCCAGCTTGCACCAGTTTCTTTCACACAGAGAAGCTTCCAGAACCCTCTTGAATTAATTAGAATAGGAATAGATCTCTACACATCAGATCAATGGAAGTTAAAATCCAACCACATCTGGAGGGCTGCACATGGAAGGAATATGATCTGAACTAATTGCTTGAAGATGACTTTTCATATTGGGCCTCGTGCAGCCCAAGGACCCCAGATTGCCCAGCCTGATACATAGGATTGTTTTGATGATTCTTTGTAGTTAATAGGTTTGCCCCCTGCACACTCAGAATTGTACAATTGGGCGGGACACAAAGAATCATCTAGTCCAAACTCCTGCAATGCAGGCATCACGGTCAAGTGATTTCAATGCTACCTTTCAGTTTAAAAAGGCTCCCAGGGTAGGTCACAATGCATAAATCATAATTCTATCAATAAAATAATAAAAAACGAGACAACAAATCCTAATAACTTTTTTCTTTTTTTAAAAAAAAACCAGATTCAGTGATTCCTTCAGCAGTCTTTTCAGGCAGCTTTAATTAAGATCAAGGGAGCAGAAGCATTTTGAGTATTGCAGGCAAAAGTAAGTCGTTTGAAAAAGGAGAGATGAATGTGATACTGTCCTGAACTTTCTTACTTTAAATGAAAAAAAGGGAGGGGAGAAAAGAAAAATATCAGCAGCTTGATCTGCTATTTAAAATAGATTGCACTTCATAGCTTTCCAGGACTGGACATAATTATAGACATCCCCTTCTTTTAGATATTCACACCATAAAGCAATTCAGATAAACAATATTGTTCAGAAAAATGATGCCAGTCAAGGAATGAAATCGAGATGTTGTTCTTAAAAGCGGTGGGTAACTTTGCTGATGCACAAGTAAAATTTAAACTTTTTGATTCAAAGTGTGTGCATCATAATTAAGATGCAATTGATTGAACCCAAGCAAGCAATTTCCTTCCAAATTGCCAGTGCAAATTGCCCTTTTGTAACAACATTGCAGTTTTTGCGTCTGTTATTATATTTCATTTTCTTTCCAATTTTTGGATGCAAAGCTATTAGCAAAAAAAAAAAAAAAAAAAAAAAAAAAAGATTCACCCCTCTCGTAATGCAGTAGATTTATCACCCTGAACAATAAATGAAAGGCAATATGCACTTTATTGGTTTCATACTGTTTATTGCTACTTACAATAGAGTGTAATTAGAAACATTTTAAACTCTATAGCCATTAAAGGGAGATTCTTGCCCATGCATCACCAGCAGTTCATTGTGGCAGGAGCTTAGATTTTGTCCTAAAAGCTGGTTGTTCAAACATTACCTACCAGCTAGGTCCTTCTTTTTCTGAATTCAGATTGAAGCTAGTTTGGGGGGGAAATGTAACAAAAATACAGTATTCCACAAGAAATGACAGGATAGATATGGATTGTAGCTAATGCCTTGTGTACACCATTTGCCAAACCAGTGGTGGGAGCATGCTGGATGCAAAGTAGATGGGCATAAAGGTAAAGGTAAAGGGACCCCTGACCATTAGGTCCAGTCGTGACCGACTCTGGGGTTGCGGCGCTCATCTTGCTTTATTGACCAAGGGAGCCAGCGTACAGCTTCCGGGTCATATGGCCAGCATGACTAAGCGAACCAGAGCAGCGCACGGAAACGCCGTTTACCTTCCCACCAGAGCGGTACCTATTTATCTACTTGCACTTTGACGTGCTTTCAAACTGCTAGGTTGGCAGGAGCTGGGACCGAGCCACGGGAGCTCACCCTGCCGCGGGGATTCGAACCGCCAACCTTCTGATCGGCAAGTCCTAGGCTCTGTGGTTTAACCCACAGCGCCACCCGCATCCCTAGATGGGCATACACAGCCTCATAATATTTAGTCATGCTCAGCTTCTGGAAGTCCTAAATAGGAAGTTTTAAAAACAAACAAACAAATGGTTTAGCTGTTAACATATAAAGCCCTGAACAGCTCAGGACCAGGTTACCTTAAAGGACCACCTGCCCCTATATAGACCTATAAGATCACTTAATCACCTGGGGAAATTCCACTTGTGGTACCTATCACAAGGCAACAACCCCAAAATGGGTATTTCCTGCTATTGACCCTGTACTAGGGAATGTTCTTCCTTCTCTTATGCATGAAGCAGCAGCAGCCATCAGTTGCTTCATGTGTCTTGTAGACACCTTTTTTTTTTGCCTAGGCTTTCTTCAAGAGACAGTGTAGTATTGTGGTTAGAGCATTGGTGGGCTAGAACCTGGAATATGGAGGTTCAAACCTTACTTGGCCATGAAGCTCACTGAGTGATGTTGGGCCAGTCACTGCCTCTCAGCCTAACCTACCTCATAGGGTTGTTCTGGGCATTAAATGAGGAGGGGGGCAACTATATGTGCCATATTGAGCTCCTTGGTCCAAAAGGTAGGATACAAATGCAATAAATAAATCCTCTGACCCATAAGATTTGGGCCCTGTTTTTTAAAAAAATCCATATTAATTCCTTGAATCCTTGCTTTTATATTGCTGTTTTACTGGTCTTATGTAATGCACCACTTGGAAAAAAAGTTGGCTTATAAATGTTTTAAATAAATACATTTGTATTTTGACTTGTGTGCTGCATCTTTCCCTTTCTCCCTTGAGCATGTCACTCTCATGGCGCCCAGAGTCCTTGTGCACTGGTGAAGATTTGTTTAACCATCAGTTAAGATCGCCAGTGTGGTGTAGTGGTTAAGAGTGGTGGACTTGTAATCTGGTGAACCAGGTTTGCTTCCTCGCTCCTCCACATGCAGCTGCTGGGTGACCTTGGGCTAGTCACATTTCTTTGAAGTCTCTCAGCCCCACTCACCTCACAGAGTGTTTGTTGTGGGGGAGGAAGGGAAAGGAGATTGTGAGCCACTTTGAGACTCCTTTAGGTAGTGATAAAGCGGGATATCAAATCCAAACTCTTCTTCTTAAGCAGCCTAGCAGACACACTCACTGACAAAGACCGACAGGAGTGAGGCGTTTTGCTCCGAAGAGGCCTGGAATCTGCTCAGCTTTCCACTTCCCCCCATAAATCTTGACCTCAGGAGCTCTGGGTCAGGAGTTCCTAAGTGGGTGCCAATGGAAGGCCACCAATCCCACATATTTCTGACAAGCCACGCTGACTATGAGGCCATGATGATTAATAGCCTAGTCCTAAAACTTACTGCGCCAGCAAATGTGTGTTTAGCTGGGAGTGTGGCAACAGTGATGTTATTGCACGTCTACGCCCCTGCACACACTGGAGTTGACAATCGGATTTGCTCCTGCATCAGCTGATGAGAGAAAATTGACAAGTGTATATTTCTACCATTATCCTTATTTGGAAGCTTTCCAGGTGAAATGGAAGGAAAGCAAATAGAATGCAAGTGCCTTAAGCAGATTAATGCTATCTGTGAGGATGATAAACATGGGCTGGTCTCAGACCCCTTAAGTGTCCCAATTTACCTGGGACATCATGGATTGGCAGAAGCCACGAGGCTTCTGTTCCCAATCCCAAATGTCCTAATTTTGCTCCCCTGAGGTGGTTGCGCCAGAGCGAAGGATCCAAAGACGGTGGCGGGGAGGGGGCGAGCAATGGGGGGGGGGGCAGCAGGGTGGTGGGGATTCCCTGAATTGCCCTCCCAAAATGTTGGGGGGATGCAAGATGACTATAACAGAAGTGACTTTACAGCATTGCAGTGAAGGTGGACTCATTGCACACCACAAATAACTTTACAAGTTGCCATCTTGGGTGCCTCAGCTGTCTGTCTGTGAGATGTTTATAACAGAGGCTACTTTATAGCATCGTTATGAAGGTAGACACATCATATGCTGTAAATAACTTTCTAAATTGACAACCCCCCCACCGCCTAGTTGCTAGCAACTGCTTTCAATGTAGCTATTAGAGGAAAACTCTATTGTCTCTAAAGGTAAGTAGCAAGTGCCCAAAGAACAAAGAACCAGCTGAAAAACCGACTCCTGACCCGCAGTTGGCATTGAATTTGCATTTACTCCAATTTCAGTGTCATGCTGTTGACTTTCTAGAGAAGTCGCCAATCCCCGTTCTTCCCTGTCTACCGCATCCTCTCATTGGCTATGATTAAAGTAATTAAAGAAATAAAATAGATTGCAACCTACCAGAGAATAAGATTGGCTCCTTCGATGTACTATGCAGGGTGAGAAGTCCCGATTAGAGGAATATTCATAAATAAGGTAGGAGATAAATAACAAAACGTTTCACTCTTTTGAAGGAGGGCTTTTTACAACAAACGTTTTGGGCTTCAACTGTCGCTGCCAGTAGAGTTTGATTCATGAAACCAATTACGTGTGAAACGAGGGTGAAGACTTTTTCCTGGAGCAAAGTTCAAGATGGAGGTTCTGAGAGCAAAAGAGAAAGAACTAGAGCAAGCAAACGTTTTCTTAAGGTTTTTCTTTATAGACACTTCTGAAAACATGAACTATCCAATTTTATTAGAGAGTAATAATAATAATAATAATAATAATAATAATAATAATAATAATAATAATATATTAAAGCTGAGTTGGGGGGAAATATATAACAAGGATATAACAAGGTGAAGGCAGCGATGGAAAAAGAAGAAAGGGGGGAATAGTAGTCAGCCAGGGTAACTTTGCTCAGTAGGACTTCCAAGTAAGTCTTATGGTACAATCTTAACCATAGCTACTCAGGGGTAAATCCGAAATGAATTACAGTGGTACTTCGGGTTACATACACTTCAGGTTACAGACGCTTCAGGTTACAGACTCCGCTAACCTGGAAATAGTACCTCGGGTTAAGAACTTTGCTTCAGGATGAGAACAGAAATTGTGCTCCGGTGGCGCGGCAGCAGCAGGAGGCCCCATTAGCTAAAGTGGTGCTTCAGGTTAAGAACAGTTTCAGTTTAAGAACGGACCTCCGGAACGAATAAAGTACTTAACCCGAGGTACCACTGTAAATGGGTTTTACTCCCGAGTAAGTGGGGTTAGGATTGCAGTCTTAGTGGTACAAATAAACTGCAAGTACCTTAAGCTCCATTTATTAAATTGGACTTATGTGTGATGATGAAGTCTACAATCCCGCCATACCTCCAATTTCAACATGCAGCTTTATTCGCATATACAGATGTTTTGTAAAAACTTGCATTCTGATATATTTTAGGTTAACTTCTTTTTATGGTTGACCTTATGAGTATTCTTTTTTAATGAAAAATTTTATATTCTAGGTAACCCTCAGAGGTTTATTGATGATTATGTAACAGTGTGTAAACCGAATTTTTAAAAAGTAACATAAAAAATAAAGTAAATAAATAATCCCAGCCATGTGCCCCATGGAACAAAGTTATACTTCCAGATAAACATGGAATGGGCTTTATTTTTCTTCAAATGCCTCTATCATCTATCTATCTATCTATCTATCTATCTATCTATCTATCTATCATCTATCTATCTATCTATCTATCTATCTATCATCTATCTATCTATCATCTATCTATCTATCTATCATCTATCTATCTATCTATCTATCATCTATCATCTATCTATCATCTATCTATCATCATTTATCTATCCCATAGGATATTTGACTATACATGAATATTCCTGGTTGATGAATTAGCCCAATTTAAAAAAGAGCTGATTCATGTAAATTCCTTTTCTGGACTGGGAGATGTGGATGTAGACTAGATATGGATGTACACAAGTGCATAAGATGAGCCCGGCCAGATCAGATCAAACCCCCATATAATCCATCATTCTGTTCCCACAGTGGCCAACCAGATGTCTATAGGAAGTTGACAAGATGGTTAGATGAGCCACTGACATGCACATTTATACAATGGGGCCTCGTTGACACCACAAGGACTAATGAATAATTGGGGGGGGGGTCAATGTTCTATTATAAGGGGAAGAAGACATTAGGTTTGATCTTGATTTAGTCATATTTAGTGAAATCAATGGCACTTAAGTTGGTAATGAGTAACTGAAGTTCTACTGATTTTGATGAATCTACTCTTACAGAGTCTAGAGCCAACTCTTGAGTGCACTAGCAAATACTCTAGCATTTCTAGGTGTGTATGTGTGTATATATATATATATATATATATATATATATATATGTGTGTGTGTGTGTGTGTGTGTGTGTGTGTGCCAACATGTGCAGGGGTCCCCTCTTCGATAACCCTGTGCATGCTGACCCGACCTGTTCCACCCCAACACTTCCTATGATGACTGGGAAGATCTGAAGGCAGCTCCCAAGTGTGTTTTGCTGAGCATGCTTAGAAATCTCTCTAGGATCAGAAACATTGGCAACACGGAGTTCCCAGGAGGCTTCAAAATATGTTAAGCCGAACACACTTAGAAGCCCCCAAGAGATGTTCCTGCACAATGAATAAAAGTAAGAAGTAGGTGAGGGATGGAGACATTGGGAACAATTCAGATTTATCAACAAGACAACAAAATACAGGTTGTAGCCAAACAGAAACATATGAACATAAATTGTACAGCAGAACCATACATAAACACTTGACCTATACAATAAATAAAACATAGATAAAAACAGAATCTTAGATTAGAGACTGCATGCAACATTGGGAGCCAGTGTGGTGTAGTGGTTAAGAGCGGTAGTCTCGTAATCTGGGGAACCGGGTTTGCGTCTCCGCTCCTCCACATGCAGCTGCTGGGTGACCTTGGGCCAGTCACACTTCTTTGAAGTCTCTCAGCCCCACTCACCTCACAGAGTGTTTGTTGTGGGGGAGGAAGGGAAAGGAGAATGTTAGCCACTTTGAGACT
This sequence comes from Podarcis filfolensis, assembly GCF_964270895.1. NCBI lineage: Eukaryota > Metazoa > Chordata > Lepidosauria > Squamata > Lacertidae > Podarcis > Podarcis filfolensis. Next base: position 18,963,091 of record NC_139608.1, on the reverse strand, counting down.
CCTGAAGGGGAGTGAAAGGCGGGATATCAAATCCAAACTCTTCTTCTCTGACACACGTTGGCATTTCCTGTCCAGGCAGGGCCGTCTTTAGCATATGCGCTGCCAGGGAGCAAAGATCCGCCCACCACCCCCTTTTTTAGGGGGGTGAACTTAAAGTTGTTGACCTTTTTTTTAGGGGGGGATATCACTTACCTGTAACAATGACGCAGTGGAAAAAACTGTTTTTGTTTGACGCTACGGAGTAACAGAGCAACAGAGGTGGGTGGGGACTTCCGCTCCATTGCTTTTCACTGCCGCCGATTGAGAGGGACCAGTATGCAGTAGGTAAACACTTGGCACCCCCCCGAATTCGGCGCCCGGGGTCACCGCACCTCTTGCACCCCCGGGTAAAGATGGCCCTGTGTCCAGGCATAACACAGAACTTCTGTCACAAGGCAGCTATCTCCAGTGGCAAATTTGGGGAGATATTTAAAAAGCACCTAATGCTCTTAAACCCCCCCAAAACAATTGCTTCCTTAATAAAAAGTCTGAAAATTTCTTCTTGTGTTATATTTGAAATACCCTTTGGTAGTGTGTGAGCAAGGGAGAGGGGGGAGCAGAAGATCCTAAAACATTTAGGTTCCAATGCCTAAAAGAGAAGGTTCTCCCTGGTACTTGGGTCAGGGCTGAATTTGCAGATATTCTATATGTTTCTCAACTGCATTTCTGTGCTGTCCCCATGAAAGAAGCAGCTATTCAGGGGCTTCCAAGCTTTCTCTCTTTTCTTTGATAATCCCGGCATCGCCACTGTTACCACCCTTCTCTTCTGTTTGCGGGGTGTAGCATTTGATAGCCATGGGCCTTTCCAAACTTTCCTCCCTGAGCGTTTAAGGTGATGTTCTGCTTCAGCAAACCTCACAGGCCATTACCTTGCTAATTGTTCGAGTTACGGGAGTTCATACAATGGGACAGATTGTCCTCAGCTGCTTGGAGCAGAACATACCAGGGCTTCTCCTGAAAAGGGAAGTGACCACATAACCTTCTTCCCTCAACCTGTTGCCAACATTGTGAAAAACAGCCTTTTTGTTGTTTGGCTCTTGGCTGACTCTGAAGCTGGGGCTTTGCAGATGTGTGCCTTATTATCAGCTTGTTGGCACAAAGCCCTCTCGCCGCATTGGAGACAAAGTGCTCCATGAAGTAAGCAGGCCGAACTTCTGCGCACACATGATCACAGCAAATCCCATTTGGACAAGATCTGAAAGATCCTTCAAGAGAAATAGTCTGGATAATCTTCTCCTGATTTTGTTCTTTTAAACCCCCCTGAATTTGGTTACTTGTACAACTGAGTTAATAATAAAAAGTACATTTCTACAGCTTTGTATTAACATACAGTACATACACTGATTCTGGTAGGAAGGTCCACATGAGGTTAGGCTTGGGAGTAAGTACTCAACCTCAGGATAGTTTATAATCCCATTTTTTCCAATCCTGAATAACAACAACAACAACAACAACAATAATACCTACATGGAGAGAGGGAGTTAACTTACATGACGGGCCATGTTAGGGTCAAGTTCACAGAAATTTAGTATGAACACCAGGAATTAAATGACCCACATATTTTTTTTGCTTCATAAGAAAAAAGGATGCTTACAATACAGGTGACCCAGGGGGTACCAGAAGGTGTAATTCAAGCAAAATAGTTTATGCTACGATTAACAATTTAAAAATTAGTGTGGAGCTCGTTTCTCAAAAATTCAAATGAATTTTGTATCATGACAACATCAATACAAAAAAAGTCCCCCTGCCATGTTTGTGAGACCTTATCTACAGGTTCTAGAATCTCTATAACTTTCTTCGCGAACACTGAAGGAAAACAAAATTCAAGATTTTTCATAACACCAAGCAGCCCTGAATTTTCCAGAGGACCCTATTATTAATTTTCTCCTGTTCTTAAAACAAGCTGTCATTGTTTAAACAGTGGTTGTCATTTTCTGTTATGTCACAAAATTTCAACCCCCCAATCCTTGGGTGAATTACAGCTTGCGGGGGGGGGGGATGGACACACATGACACTGCACACATCCCCCCCCCTACATGGCTATTGGGGCTGCCTCCTCATAATGTACCATCTTGTATTTGAATGGACATATTGTGCATTGCATGTTTTTGAACTGAGGGGAGCTGCACTCCCTGAAAAAAGTATACAGTGGTACCTCGGGTTACGTACGCTTCAGGTTACAAAATATTACCTCAGGTTAAGAACTTTGCTTCAGGATGAGAACAGAAATCGTGCTTTAGTGGCAGCGGGAGGCCCCATTAGCTAAAGTGGTGCTTCAGGTTAAGAACAGTTTCAGGTTAAGAACAGACCTCCAGAACGAATTAAGTACTTAACCCGAGGTACCACTGTATTTTTTAATAGATAGGAAATCTGTGAAATGTGCTGAGTTCTTTTTTAGGCTTCTCACCACCCTTCCTGAACCAAAGATGTCCATAATCAGTAATTTATGTGAAATTTTATGAAAATGGAGAATCAGATATGGTCCAAAGATGACTGCACCTTCCTAATGCACTGAGTAAAAAGTGCCTAATTTTGCTTCCATTTATTCCTTCCTATTAAAACCTTTCAACGTGTGTAATTATGCTTGACTTGATCATCATTATGGAATTATCTCTGATAGGGATTCAGCTGTGCCGTCCTCTGAATGAGCTACTCTGAATGTTCTTTGGCTGCTCAGAATGTTCTTGCTCACTCAACCTTATGCACCAGATGTTTTTTTTCAAGTTTTATTAAAGTTGGTATTAGTAATGTTGCAGTGGAGAAAAGTTAATTGAGCTGGATACTGGTCATGTTCTTTCTGTCCTCTTGTAGAAAGTCTGGAATTCTGAACTGACAGACTTCTAACAAAGGCAACTGTCTTCCTGAAATATTAAAAGAACGTTGTAGTCAATGTTGTATCAGCGGGTGTGTATTGCTGCAAGAATGTGATCTCATGCTCGATCTTCTTTCAGTTTGAAATTTCCACAGCTGCAGATTTCCAAAACTGCAGACTGGATGTAAAACAGCACAACAAGGTGGTCTGTTGTTGCAAGGGATCCAAAGACCTGAGGAATTCTCAGGTGACAGATTCTGGAGTACCATGGAGAAGGTTGCAGCCTGTGTGTGGACTGTGGAGTGGGATCACACATCTAGGCTCCACCCACCCAGTGGAGGCTGGTTCACTAGGGATACTGCAGCACAACACAAAATTATCTCTCATTTCCATGTTATTTGCAAACTCCACTCCCCCCCGCCCCGGAAATGAGTACTAAACACGAGCTATATTTTGCTGTATTTCTGGAAGTGGCTTTTTTTCCTGTCACGCGAAAGCGCAAAAGTAATGCAGAAATTAAACAGGGAAATGTCAGGAAAATGCAGCCCAAGGCACTAATCTCCTCGCCTAGTGAGTTTGCAGTCTCATGTTTTTAAGGGTTTCATACCCATGGGCAATTGTCAAAGTTTCCTCACTGGAAAGATGGGCACTTTTTCTCCAAACACAACTCTCCTCTCCTCCTCCATGTGATACTCCCCCCCCCCCCAGGATAATAATAATAGTAGTAGTAGTAGTAGTAGTAATAGTAATAATAATAATAATAATAATATTTATACCCTGCCCATTTGGCTGGGTTTTCCCAGCCACTCTGGGCGGCTCCCAACAGAATATTAAAAACACAATAAACATCAAACATTAAAAACTTCCCTAAACAGGGTTGCCTTCAGATGTCCTCTAAAAGTCAGATACAGTAGTTGTTTATTTTCTTGACTTCTGATGGGAGGGCGTTCAACAGAGCGGGTGCCACTACCAAGAAGGCCCCCTGCCTTAAACATATGAATGGAATTCACTGGTTCTTGGTATAAATGAATCAGCCACACAATATGCAATAGATAGCAGGCATTAAAGGCTTCTTCACACAGTTTTTAAAAAGGAGAATAGCTAAAAATGTAGCTATTTGAATAGGACAAAGAAGTACTTATACCAAACAAGTATAATCAGTGCCTTTTCGTTTTCCTAGAGAAAAAGGTGCCAGAACACACCTTCCTCAGAAGACCCACCCCAAAGAGGATCTTTGAGGCTTGTTGAGGCTGCTCTGCTGAGGCATGGAGAGAGGTTTCTGTGCCTCAGATGAGCAGCTTAACAAGCCCCCCCGCACCTATTTAGCTCCTGTGAGCTGGAGCAGCATGGGGGCTTGATCAGCTAAGACACGGTTTCCCCACACACCAGCTATAAGCTGGGAGGTTGACGAGCTTCAGCAAAGCTGAGCTGCATGTCCAGCTTGTGAAGAAACCTTCTCTGGAGACTGTAGAGGATATTCCCTTTGGGATCTGTAGAGGATCTCCTCGTGAGCCAGAGGCGCAGTAGGGCTTTGCTGAGGCTGGTCAGTTCTCTCCCCATGAGTCCGGTGCCCAGTTGAGAGGTGCTGGAACACCATTCCGGAGAGTTCCGGCTGAAAAAAAGCCAGGGAGATGGAATCGACTGTTTCTCCCTGTTGAGCATGCACTGGAGAGCCACTTTATGTTACATTTTGTAGGTGAAAGCTTCACATGCTTCAAGTGTACACCTAAAAATAGAAAGCCTGAGATGCACACGCATTTCCAAAAATACATGCCACTTGTGAGGAAACCATGATTGGCTGTAGCTCCAGCCAATGCCATCACTACAGGGAGGGCAGTGGGGGCCTGCCCCACTCAGGGATATTCCAGGATCCTTTCCTGATCTCTCAGTTTTCATTAGAAAAACAAGATGCTAGCCCAGTATTCTCTAAACCGGTGGTCTCCAGATTCTATAGCTGTTCTAGCTGTTCTGAAATTATTGCCTTCCCCCTTAGACTGTCTCAGAAGAAAATGTCTAACTAAACACTGGAGATGGAAGGATCTGTCATTTTCAGTTCCCTCTATTTCTCATTTTCCCAATCTCAAATTAAGTTCACCACATTTCTACATCAACTTTTGTAAACACTGGTTGGAGAACTGCATTGCAGAAGCTGCAGGTGTCTACAGATGGCTGCGTTTCAGTTTCAGTTCAGCTTGATCGATTTGTCTTTAACTGGGATCTGAATTTCTCCCTCTCCCCATGGAAGACTTTCTGTGTAATTGTGAACTTCATGTGACTTCTGACTATGTGTGGAGCCTATGCACCTACCAGTATATGCACACAAGTGCTCCTTTTCAGACTGGCACAGTGATCGGACCCAATGGTGCCTTGCAAGAGCAGTCAGACCAACTCAGGATCCAATAGATGCAAGGCTGGTTCAATCCCTCCTCCTCTCTCCCTCAGTAATACATCGTTTCAGGGCCTTCTGACTATCACAAGTGGGAATTTCAGCATGACACACCTATTCACCCTTACATTTGGAGGGTGGAAGGGGAAGCTCATCACAAGGAAAGTAATACTTGCTTCACTCCATTGGCCGTGGCCAGGGGAAGGCAGACTCAGATACCAGAGCTGGGCAGAGGGGATGCTTGTACGCAATCCAATTCCCTTCAGTCCAGCAGAAGCTGGAGTTTTGGATTGTTCTGCCCATCTTGTTCATAGGTCAAAGGGAAAAAAATATGGACAGCTGGTCAAGCCCTGACCTAAGAGATACAACTGACCACAGAGATTGGGCTGTTCTGATAAAAGGACGTAGTTATTATGGAGAGCATAATTGGGGCTCTGTAATGAAAATAATGCTGAAACCGGCACCGCTCCTGAAGCCAACAGTCCTGCGTATTTGATAGTTTGTACTCATGCGATTAATTAGTTCTTGGAAGAGTTTTCTTATCTTGTGTAGGAAAGAGCAGGGACTGGGTAACTGAGTGGAGTGTGAAAAAAAAATTTTTAATGGTCCCCAGGCAGCTGCTTTGGTGTGGGCCAATGTTATTAGAGATAAAGAAAGGCTATGCATAAGGAAGCATATAGGGTAAAGAAATGTTTAATTAGTTGAGATAGACCTACAGTGCTTTAAGAGTCAGGCCTTGCTATCTTTTGGTGCAAGGTGGCGAACCTAGAGGCAACGTTAACTGTGCACTAGCTTGCTATTTCAGCAAAATACAAGGTAGAAGCCCTTGCTATTTCAGTAAAACACATTAGCGTTTGAAGATGTAAATGACTTAGGCCCCCCTAAATATTTGAGACTGTGTCGCCCAAATCCCTCTGGATCCTACTAGATGTTAAGGTCAGCAGAACTTTCCTCTTCTTGGTGCTTCTATCTTCCTCAGAAATGGGGGTGGCGGTGGCCAAGGAGAGGGCATTATCTGTGATAGCCCCTAAATTGTCGAATTGCCTTCTTGGAAAGACGGTCCCGGCTTCTTTGCTATGCAGCTTTCAGCAGATGCTGAAGACACAAGCCTTTGGCACCTGAGACATGTCTTTCCAGGACCCATCCTACTCCTACGACTGTAATCTGTTGTAACTGCGTTTAATTTTGAATTGTTGTAACCCTCCCTGGGACCTGCTGGTGAAGGGTAGGTAATATATATATGTATTTTTTTTACTAGTCGTGGTAGAAATACTCTGTAGGAATACTCTGAAGGTGTGACTGTTGCATCAATATTTTCCAGCAGCTGCAGAAATGTGGAGCATGCACTGGTGGTGTGCCGTCTTGGCAGTGGTAATCACTGTTGCTAAACTGAGCACAGAGGGCAAAAGTACCCCGTCGCCCAAGTTCACAAAGATAAAAGTGGCTGGCATGGAAGACAGTGACGGTCTTGGTGCATCTGATGCTTCACCCACTGAAGACAACCATTTCACTGAACCAGCAGAGACAAGCGACTCCACCTTGGAGCTCTCCACTCCAAACTACGCCTTCCGAACAGCCACCACTCTCTTCCCTTTTGAAAACTTCACCCTCGACTCATCCGACTTCTTCTTTAACTGTTGTGATTGCTGTGCTGCCACCCCAGGGGAGAAAGGCGAACCCGGAGAGCGAGGATTGCCAGGTATGGGAAGGCAAATGCACAACTGAGTGATTTATGATGGCCTTTTGTCATTCATATTTCCAGACTGAAATAAGCAGGCTGTGTGTGTGTGTGTGTGAGAGAGAGAGAGAGAGAGGAGGGAGGGAGGGAGATAAATAGGTGCAAACATTTTAATAATCATGTCAAGCGCTGGGGAAGAGAGATGCGGTGCCATGATCAAGGTAAAGCTAGAATATATGAAAATATAGATTTTTAAAAAGGCAACACAGGATCTGTTTGTCTCAAGCATCTGGTGGAAGTATACTGCTGCTGAAACAGTTCTTAAATTATTTGGGGGCTGGTGAGTAAAAAAGAGCAGCTTGCTGAAATCCTTAAGCCCTGCTCCTCAATTTTAACCAAGTCACCCCTGTAACTTTCTGGGAGAGCAGTCCAAATCCGCTTTGGGGTGGTGGTTTGGATTGGGAAGAGTTGCCCTTCGTTCCAGCTCTGCTGTCCTCCATTGGCCACCTGCAGGCTGATGCAGGGTCACTGGAGCAGAGTGTCAGCAGCCAGCCAGCAATAAATCACATGGAATAAGTGAAGTTAACTCTTTATTAGAAGAAGCAAGGTCCGCTCAGGAATACCAGGTCTAATGGGTACAGCAACTATTCTCAGTTGATCTTGCCCCTATGAGGTAGTTGTGGAGACTGAAAGTCCTTGCCTTCCCTATGAGGTAGTTGTGGAGACTGAAAGTCCTTTCCTTCCCACAGCTGCCTAAGTCTCCTCCTCTCCCAGGTTTTCCCAAGCAATCAGAGTTAGGAGGAGAGCTTGTCGCAGCAGGAGGGGGAGATACCCTGGCTTCTTCACCAACCTGACTCATCTTTGCCTCTTGGCCTCCTTCCTCTCCTGCTTCTGCTTCTGGACTTCTCTCTGCCAGAGGCTCTTCCCGCTCACTGAACCCTGTTAGCTCTTCAGCTGCCAACACCTCCTCCTCCCAGTACTCTCCCTCTTCTCCTTCTGAACACCGCCAATCCCTGGGCTCTGAGCCTTCTTTCCCTGGGGATTCCCTAGCTGGTCCCTTCCACCATTCCTCTGTATCCGGCCAGTCCATGACACAGCTACTCCTTTTGTCCACTGCATGTGGGCATTCTGGGCAATGGAGGCGGGTGTTGAGCCAACTTGGGATCTATTGGATCCTGAACCAATCTGGCTGCCATCACATGATGGCAGGAGGCCTGATCCAGGCCTGATCACTGCACCAGCTCCATGCCAGTGCAGTGATCTGCTTGCCCTCCCTTTCACCCTGGCTGCTGTGTGTGGTAGGGCTAAAGATGCAGCAGAGTTAAGCTGTCTCCCTAAAACAGTACCTAAGTAACTAAGGTGACTATCACAAAAGGCCCCTTCTTCAGGCCCTTCTGTAACTTGAGCATTCCTGTATTTATCTTCCATGGCTAATGACATATACATCTCTTTTAGGATTTCAAAAGTCTGCTAGTTTGATAACAACAACATCACTGAGTAATCTTCATTCTTATTTAGTGTCTGTGAAAGTAGATGCAGTGTAAAGGACAATATATCAATGCCTTGTTGGCAAACTTGTGTGGTCATGCAACTTGCTTCCAGGGGGACAGGCCTGTTGCTCTGTTGCAGCAAAAGCAACACAACATCTTGTGAAGCTTTCGAGACCAACAGCAATCTGTCATGGCGTAAGTCTCATGAGATATTGAAGTGGTTAGCCCTCAAGATGCTACAAGACTTTTTGTTTTGCTTGCAGCAGATATTTCAAATGTCCACTCTGTAAATAGGTCTGAAAGGAGAGGCGGGAGAAAAAGGACTTCAGGGTCTACCAGGAAGTCCTGGACTACAAGGTGCGCGAGGATTCAAAGGAGACAAAGGTATGGACACTGATGAAGTGAACTGTTTGAGAAATGAATGGGGATTAGTTTTGCACAGTAATGTCTTTGGAGCGCAAAATGAAGGAAACCACAACTTCTTTCACATTTTCAGGCTTGAACCTCTTTTTTCAGCTTCTGACCTCCAATAGGGTTAGCATCATCAGCATCACCTTGCCCTTCACCCTCAGGTTCCAGACTGGGTTACAACCCTCAATGTTAAGAAAAGTCTAAAACAACTTACAATCACAGACAGTGGCATAGCATTGGGGGGGGGGTAGGGGTCCAAAAGGTCAGATGCCTTGGGTGCAAAACTATTGGGGTGCAAAATTTCAGAAGAAAAAAAAAATAGCACACCCTCTCCCTCAGCCTGTGCCTCTCTCAAGAGGCAGGGAATACTCTTCGTTGCGCACCCTGCTGCTGTTGCTGGCAGTAGCAGCAGTTTCATGGGCGCCTTGCCCCCAGATCTTTAGATAAGGCTGAGGCAGCCTACTGAGGAGGAGGCGGGTGTGCTTGAGTCAGATGAGGCCAGCCAGCCAAGCAATTAACCAACAAACCAACCAACCAACCAACCAACCAACCAAGGTTGGATGTCCAACTGTCAGGGATTGGACTACCTGTGATTCCTGCATTTCAGGAGGTTGGACCATATGACCTTGGATCAAACTCTACAATTCCAGCAGAATTTATTCTATTTGTCTGACCATCTTTGTATCAGGAAACCTTCTTTCACAGGTCACAATTACCCGACAGGCAATTGAATTCATGGAATGTAACCTAAAATGTTTATTCGGACTTACTATATGTTTGTTTGGAACGAGATGTGCCCTCATTTTAAGTGAAAGGCAAGAGATGAAATGTGATGTATAAGTCATTTGACATGTAGGGACATCGCAAAGAACACCAATAACAGAGCATTCTATTGTAAAAATGTCACAGGAGATAAAGGAGAACATGGAGCCCAAGGAGCAAATGGAATCCCTGGATTTCCAGGCAAGACAGGAGAACAAGGTATGCCACATAAAATTTGATGAGAGTTAGGGAGATGGGGCTGTTCATAAGGCATAAGAATTTTACACTCTCATTGAACCCAATCTCTTCCATTGGCCACAAGTTGTCACCATATGCCCAGCTGTCACATGTCAATGCTAAGCACAGATTGTATACTGCTTGTAGTGGATCAGTGCCGAGTTCTGGGGTGGAAGGTGGATGAATGAGTGAGGCCTGGTGACAAGGGAAAAGAGGCCCAGAAAATCACAAAGCCATGTGAAAAGTGGGCAGATGGGAGATGGAGTAGGATACGAAGTTACAGGAGTTGATATATATATATATATATATATATATATATATATATATATATATATATATAAATCATACTGTTATAGTTTGGTAAAGTATGTTTGTACATGTGTAGAAAGAAATAATCTAATAAGAATGCTGACTGAAAAAATAAAAGAAACATAGAAATAAAGACATGGCAAACAAAACCATTCTGGCTTTACATGTGGCCAAAATGGAGGCAGTAGCTCATACTGCAACTGGCTAGAACTTGGAGAAGAAGCAGGTAGGAAGAAAAATCTGAAAGGAAGTGGTCTTCTTCACGAACAAGCAGTTACTAGAAGAGAAGGAATCAATGAGGAGTAAGAACAGGTTGCCTTTCAGCCCCCCCCTCAATTCAGGTAGTGAATTGCAAGTGTCACTGTTTACTCCCAACACATACTGGATCATTTTGCTAGAGAAGCAACCAACAGCCCTCCCTCCATGCCTCCTTCGTGTCAAATTATGCTAACTTCACCCTTGAAACCTTCCAGGTATTTAAACGAAACACCAGTAGATGGGTTGCTACCGTTTTGCTATGGCACCTGGTTGGGAATGACATCCTCAAATTGCCATTACTTGTAGTCCTGTGCTTCTCTTCAAGTTTTTTTCCTTTTTCCTTTTAATCACACCAGGATACACAACCCTTCTAGTCAATACAATTACATCATCACAAAGTTCCTTCCCCGGTGGAGGGGCTCTTGGATCCCCATGACTTCACATCAGGGGCACCAACCATAGGGGGTATGGTGAAAGGGGCGTCGGCCCCTTCAATATTTGTGGGCAGGGGGCTGAGCCCCCCGCATAATTGAGGGGGCTGCCATCCCCTGCTGCTAACGGGAGAGCGTTGGTGCACAGGGTGGGGGTGGGACATGTCATGTGACACCCCCAATGAGTGTATGTGTGTGTGTGTGTGGGGGGGCAAGTTGGTGCCCCTGCTTCACATGTACAGTTCTATGCCTAATGGACTTTTGCAAAGAATAGTATCCTCTTTTGTGATAGGAGGGGCCAGGAAAACCAGGTAATCACATACCTGTGAAGCCCTGCTACATGTTCTGGGAGATGTGTGAGGTATTTGGAGGGGGTGCTGCCAGCCGACTTCTCCTTGGAACAACTGAGAACTATAGTGGTCCTCAGATGTTCCCAGACCCAATCTCACCACACGTTTCTCTCCCTCACCAACCTGCTGATAAGTGTTGGAAAGCTGCCATATACCGAGTCAGACGATTGGTCCATCTAGCCAGTGTGGTGTAGTGGTTAAGAGCGATAGACTTGTAATCTGGGGAACCGGGTTCGCGTCTCCGCTCCTCCACATGCAGCTGCTGGGTGACCTTGGGCTACTCACACTTCTCTGAAGTCTCTCAGCCCCACTCACCTCACAGAGTGTTTTTTGTGGGGGAGGAAGGGAAAGGAGAATGTTAGCCGCTTTGAGACTCCTTCGGGTAGTGATAAAGCGGGATATCAAATCCAAACTCCTCTTCTTCTTCTAGCTCACTATTGTCCACAGTGAGTGACAGAGCTCTCCAGGGTTGGTAGTAGATAGAGGACATTCCCAGGCCTACCTGGAGATGCCAGGGATTAAATCTGGAACCTCCTGCATGCAAATCAGATGCTCTGCCACTGAGCTACGGGCCCTTGCTATTCAAAGAGCTTTCCCATTGGGATTGCTCCTCAGCATTTATTTAGGCTAACCAGCTGTGCTGAGCAAGGAGGAGGCCTGCAAGAAATTAGCTTGTGGGTTAATTCATGAACTAGGCTGCAATGTCCCTTGTGGTTTACTTGACCCCATGACCCTATATTTGTGTCTTTACTATTTCTAGGTGAAATGGGATTCAAAGGAGACAAAGGAAACTATGGTCTGCCGGGCGCCAAGGGGCAGAAGGGCAGCAAGGGTGAAACGTGTGAGAACGGCACCAAAGGAGAGAAGGGAGATAAAGGGGAGCTAGGCTTGCCAGGGATCGATGGGGAAAATGGGGAGAAGGGAGAAAAGGGGGAGCTTGGGGAAAAGGGCTACTATGGAGATCCTGGCGATAAGGGTGATCGGGGAGAACGGGGGGAGATTGGGCCCAAAGGAGACAAAGGTGTCAAAGGAGACATGGGGGTTGAGGGGATCCATGGGATGGATGGGCAGAAGGGAGAAAAAGGAGACCAAGGTTTTAGGGGTGACAAAGGTGACCCAGGGCCAATGGGGATAATGGGACCCCCTGGGGTGAAAGGAGCGACCGGCTTCAAAGGAATCAGGGGACCCCCTGGGAAGAAAGGAGCAAAAGGTCCCAAGGGGTCAAAGGGCGAGATCTCAAGCCCCCCCAGATCAGCTTTCAGCGTTGGCCTGTCCAAGCCTTTCCCACCTCCCAACATGCCTATTAAGTTTGACAAGATTCTGTACAATGACCAGGAAGATTACAATCCCTCGACGGGGAAATTTAATTGCACCATCGCTGGGGCTTATGTCTTCTCCTACCACATGACCATCCGAGGGCGGCCTGCCCGCATCAGCATTGTGTGCCAAAACAGGAAGATGGTCAGGTCTCGGGAGACCTTGTATGGGCAAGAGATAGACCAGGCTTCCTTCCTAACCATTCTGAAATTAAACATAGGGGATCAAGTTTGGCTGGAGGTCACACGAGACTGGAATGGGGTTTATGTTAGTGCTGAAGACGACAGCATATTTTCTGGTTTCCTCTTATATCCTGATGAAATGCTTGACACCTTACTATAAGTATGGCGTCTGGATTTGAATGCATCACCAATAATTTTTTCCCCTTTCTCTCTTGTTTATTTTAAAGAAGCATATTTTATAATCCATATCATAGTCCGCAATCCATATATTTATAATATTTCTTTAAAAAGGCATGTTTATTAATTGTATTGCACTAAAGCACGTAGAATCTATTTCAGAGTCAATTTTTATTGTTGCATAATAAAATGTAATAAAGGTTTTATTTTTGGCAGTGGTCTGGTTCAGCTAGTTTCCCTGATGTTCTCCAGATGTTTTGGCCTACAGTTCCCTTAAGCCAGGCAAGTCCAAAGTCTGTTTCAGGGGCCTAATCTGGCCCGCTGGTTGATTCAATCTGGCCCCCATGGCAGTATATGTCCTGGGGTAAAATCCTAAAAAAAGCTCAGCAACTTCAATCCTAAAGAGAGCTCAACAACTTTGGTTGGCCCTCACGCATGTTCACTTCATCAAATCTGGCCCTCTTTGAAAAAAGTTTGGGCACAGCCAACAGTCAGGGACAACAGGAGTTGTAGTCCAACAATATCCAGAAAACACCAGGTTGTGGGAGTTAGTGCTGGATAAAACCTCCAAAAGGAGTTCATGTTTTAATTTTTAGCTAATTAAAATTATTCTGTGATCTCAACTTAGTTTTAGTTTAATTCAGACATGGTCAAGCTCTGCATTCCTTCTGCAGTCATGACTTTCCTTGGAGTGGGCATGGCTATTGTAGAATCTGAAAAAGGCTTGCAGGATTTTACCTAAAGGAATAGCTAAAAATATCTTGTGCTCATTTCTTCTAGTCACATTAATCCTTTTAAGAAAGTTTGTTTATCAATCCAATATCATCAAGTGCAATGAAAGTTTGATGTAGAACTTGTATCATATAATCAATGTATTAAAATAAGTCTATTCGCTCATCAAATTGCTTTTGTACTTAAGTAAATTGCATTCCTTGGAGTGTTCTATAATAAAGTAATATGACTGTTTGATTGCAAGTGTTTCTTCTTCATAATATATAGATGGGAAACAAAATGGGACACAAATTGTGGTAATCAAGTGGTGAGAAAGCACATGAAGAATGCAAATGTGTGAACCAATCCTCCGTATGGTTTGGGAGGCACGAACAGTAATTTTCCTCACAGAAGATGCATTATGGCAAAGTTTGGCAATGGCTAACCAGTAGCATTGGCCGTGTTTACATATAGGACTAAGTGATGGGTTGTCTAGCATAAGTGCATCTTGTTTGACTGTCCAAACTTGCAGTGCGATTTGAAGCCATGGTTTGTTGTTGGCCTATGAATCATGGCTTAACTGTGGTTTGTCATTACACCAGAACCCAGCTTCCTGGCTTAACTTTGGCTTGTTTTTGTGCGCCTCCATAATTGCTTGCCAAGAGCAGCTGTCGAGAGATGTAGCCCTCTCTCTTTCTTCTGCCTGCCACCAACCAACTCCCCCTGCATCAAATTCTCCACAATAAGCAAAGTATGAAAGCAATGCTTCTGCTGTTTTGCTAACATTTATGCAGCACTGCATGCTGAAAACAGAAGGTAAATATTAACCTCAAGTTGATCATCTGCTCAGTGTAAAAGAAGCAGCTCTTAAAGCAGCTTTTTCCTTCCAAGCCTAGATCCTCTGCTATTGGACTACCAAACAACATTTCTTGAGCCCTTGTCTGAAAACCTCCTCCTGCCTCTCTTTAGCTTCATAACGTCTCCTTAACCCACACTTGTGTCTTTTACTCTTTTATTTACCCTCACCCTGGCACTGGGAAGCAGACTACTGTGCCTGCCTCACAAGGTCTTTCCAAACAAGCCTCCCAAAATATATCAGATGGAGGCAGCGCTGTTCTTTCTGTTCACAGCAGGGGCTGAGATGACACAGAGGACTGAACGAAAAGGCTCCACCCGTGTTATTAGCCCTCTCTCCAGGAGCATCACGTTCGGGGGCTAATACAGTTTGTTTTCAGACAAGTGTTCCTGGTAGCTTGAAACTACACTGGAAACACGGCGATTTACCCAGATGGAGATTGCAACTGCCACATTCGCCTTAATAAGCTGCTTGATGTAATCATCTAACAGCAGTGTGCTCTCCTTGTAGGATGTGCCATTTGTCACTGTCATTAACCTGTGGGAAGCAGGGGGTGAAAGTGGTTGTACACTGATAGCAAAAGAAGGAAAGTTAATGATTTTGCCTAGCTGGGTTGCAGGAAAGATTTCTCTGTGTGAGATAGATCGATCTATCATCTATCTATGTCTCTATCTATCTATCTATCTATCTATCTATCTATCTATCTATCATCATCTATCATCTATCTATCATCTATCTATCTATCTATCTATCTATCTATCATCTATCATCTATCTATCTATCTATCTATCTATCATCTATCTATCTATCTATCATCTATCATCATCTATCTATCATCTATCTATCTATCTATCTATCTATCTATCTATCTATCTATCATCTATCTATCTATCTATCTATCTATCTATCTATCTATCTATCATCTATCTCCATCTCTCATCTATCTATCTATCTATCTATCTATCTATCTATCTATCTATCTATCATCATCAATCTATCTATCATCTATCATCTATCATCTATCATCTATCATCTATCTATATCTATCTATCTATCTATCTATCTATCTATCTATCTATCTATCATCTATCTATCTATCATCTATCTATCATCTATCTATTTATCTATCTATCTATCTATCATCTATCTATCTATCTATCTATCTATCATCTATCTGTCTATCATCTATCTATCTATCTATCTATCTATCTATCTATCTATCATCTATCATCTATCTATCATCTATCTATATCTATCATCTATCTATCTATCTATCTATCTATCTATCATCTATCATCTATCTATCTATCATCTATCTATATCTATCTATCATCTATCTATCTATCATCTATCTATCTATCTATCTATCTATCATCTATCTATCTATCTATCTATCTATCTATCTATCTAATCTATCATCTTTATCATCTATCATCTATCTATCTATCTAGATATACAGGATGTGAAGATGTCGGGATATGTGTGTGTGCGCGTGCGTGCGTTTGTGTGTACAGCAGGTGTGGGGAACATTTGGCGCTCCAGATACTGCTGAACTGCAACTCCCATCATCCCTGAACATTGGTCATGCTTCCTAGGGCTGATGGGAGTTGTAATTCGGCAACTTCTTGAAGGCCAAATGTCCCTCACCCTCACTGGTATGTCTGTGTGTTGCATGTATTTGCATGTGGGTGAGAAACTGTGGAGCAGCTGTGTCCATTGACAGCTTTGGCCTGGCCCACATTTTGACCCTGCTCCCCCCTCAAGAAGCTGGCAACAAGGAAATGTGGCCTATGGGCCTGAAAGGGCCTCTGCCTCTGCAGCAGCTGAGTAAGGCGCCTTGGCTCAGTGGATTTTTCTTTCATCTCCTCTCTCAGGAGCATCAAAGGGAGCACTTGCAAGCGCCAAGTGCAGAGTTAAGATGCCAGGGAAGCAGGTGTATTGTGCACTATAGAGCTGTTGTGCTGAAAAATGAAGGTGCTTCACTGTAAGCAGGGGTGCTTCATGAAGATGAATTCAAAATGTAGCAACCTTGAAACAAGGAGTTCCTCTGAAAGAGACATCATATTATTTGTTTCAGAGAGAGCCACGAGGATTGTTCATACCAGGCTGAACCAGATTAATGTGGTTGTCAGTTTTATGCTCCAGAAGGGGTGCTTTGAAATGGAACTTCTCATCAAATACGCTGTCACCCTTGGTGGAGAACTTTACAAATTGAAACATGCTTGTGGCCTTTTTATTGTCGCATTCCCCATAATTCACCAAGCTTTCTACCTGTTTCACCGATATTATATCTTCCCAGATTTACAAATTTTTTTTGTTAATCCTCCTCCCATTGATTTGTGGGTTCATTCCCATTAATGGAGCCATGTGGGTCTATGCAAGGCAATAAGGCATTGGAAATGGCCTGATTTTGAGTGGCAATACATGATATTGGCCAAAACACCCAATAGCACTGTATGCTTAAGCTGGTGTGTCATTGCATCATTACCTTATTATCGGATGATCTGTTGAATGTACAGGGACATATGACTGAACATTTCAAAATATTGCTGAATAAATGTTGCACAGGTGTTGGTGTGTGGAGAGTTTAAAGTCAACTCTTGTATGGGGAACTGTTTTGAGCCTGATGGATGCATTTTCCTGTTGCCTGTTTTTTTTTAACTTAAATATTTCTATACTGCTTTCCATAAAACACCATTGGCCAAAAGGATGGCAGAAGCTGTCGTCTAATAACATCTGGATGGCACCATGTTCCCACGAGGCAAGACACAGTGATAACAGCAAGAACCTTTATTGAACTAACAGAACTGGACAACAGGGGCAAAGCAACTGCTTATATACATTTCTGAAGGCCTGGGCCACTCCCACTCCCAACGTGATTGGCTGTCTAAACTTCCAAGCTGCAAATCATGACTCAGAGTTTAAGAACCAATGGCAGAGGCCCAAATCCTGAAATGTTCTGTGATTGGATATCATCTATTGAATCAGAACACAGGGGCTCAGAATCCTTAGTCCAGACTCAAGCTCAGGCAAACACAGACCACTGAATACGTAACATTCACTACCCCTGCAAAAGATCACACATCTTTCAGCTGTATGGGGGCATTGACTCCAGCTGCAGGGGGTGGACATCAGCTCTCTCTGTAGCCTTCCAAAGCAGTTTCTAAGATATATCATAAAAGAGAGGCACACAGGCCACCAAATTCCATGTGTATGCCACCATAAATGAGATTCAGGAGAAACTGCCAAAAGATGACTGTCACTTTCCCTGGGATGAAAGCAGAAGTCCTTGTGGATGGGTCAGTTCTCAGTGTGTCTTAGAATCCTTGTCCCCATGGATGGTTAAAGGCAGGGACAGTCTATGGGCTGTGTAATTTCAAAAGTACCCCTGAAAACCTCCCTGACAGAAATGTATTGTGTGTGTGTTTGTGTGTTTAAATGCAAGCTGATGTCCGGATTGCATGCCAGATACCAAACTCTTTGTGAAATCCCCTGCGGCTGGAATCTCTGAAGATTAATGCCCCTGACTTCCTTGATATTTGAACTTATATAGTATCAGGACAAGGCGGGAGGATGGATAAATTAATTGCTCGCTAGCATTTTTATTATTCTGTACAAATGGGTGTTGCTGCTTCAGAGGCAGAAACAACTACAGAATCCTTGCCTCCAGCAGTCACTTGTGGAGATAAGGCTGTCAAATGGAACAAGGAGAGCTATAAAATATAACCCTTAAGATTAAGATAATGCTTTTAGCGCTTTGATGGGTAACCCTCCTAATATATGGTGTCTGGTCAAGGTGCCTCAGGCTCCGAAGAATACACTCAAATTGCATTCATCTGGGCTTGTAAACTTTCATTTTTTTGTGGATTAGTTTAGAATAAATTGTAGCAACATGCTTCCTTTTTTTATTACTATTAAAAAACTTATTTGTATGTGGCAGCTGTGAATTCCTAGATGCAAGGAAAAACACCACAAGATTTCTGTTCGTTTTAAAAGGGCCTCTTCTTATTCTCCTGTTATAAGAGTTAAAATAGTGACCCCCTTGATTTATTATACTATTAAATAGGCAAAGCAGTGTAACGTTCCGACCCTACTGGGAAATCCCAGTTTGAGGGGCTACGCTTCAAATATCACGTTAACAATGTGTTTTCTATTTCCCTCTCCTGTTTTTTGAAAAGAGGTTTGTGGGGGATCCAGCTGGTATTAGAACTTCAAATGGATAATTGCGTCTGAAGAACAGAGAGAAGCAATTCTTTTGAACAACCTGAGGGTCAAGAGAAGCAATATGTTACTGAGGAACAGGGGCTACCAAATCATGTAAAGGTTTCACGTAGCTCAGTTAGTAAAATTTCTGTAGTTGCAATGGGTTTGGGTTTGTTAGATTGCACTACTGCAGCTAAGAAAGGATCCATGCTTCCTGCCAGAGAAAATCCATTGTAATGTATATCCTTGAGGAAACCATGTGTAGACTTGTCATCTAGGTTATGGCTTCCAGTTGCTTGCTTATCCTAATGGCTCCACAGATGTACAGTATTATAAAGAAGCTGTTGACTGCCATTGTCATGTCATTGTTCCCTTCACAGCAGCTTGATTCTGCAGCAAGTACCTGGCTGGAAGATGCCCTTCAACTGCCCTTGAAGATTATGGTCAAAAATAACCAGCAAGCTTAGGGCTAGTTAATGCTGAAGGGGCTAAGACTACAGAGCTGTATTCCTAGACTCAGTTAGGTCACACCCCCTCACCTCCAGTGAAGAAGGAAGTGAAGCTTCTTTCTTTATTCTCTCCTTCCGATAAAAGGAGGGAAGAGCTAAAAGACAGTAGAGGTGAATTGTCACATATCCTTCCATTTGGGCTTGACTTTAAGCCAAGTCTCTCCTTAAGTCAGGGCTCAATTCAAAGTACTGGTTTTGACACATAAAATCTCACAGCTCAGGAACCACCTCTTCACATATGAACCTACTGGCACCCTGAATCAAACATCTGACACCATTCCTCGTGTGCCTTCCCTCCAAGAGAGGTTGGCAACTTAAGAAGAAGAAGAAGAGGAGGAGTTTGGATTTGATATCCTGCTTTATCACTACCCTAAGGAGTCTCAAAACGGCTAACATTCTCCTTTCCCTTCCTCCCCCACAACAAACACTCTGTGAGGTGAGTGGGGCTGAGAGACTTCAGAGAAGTGTGACTAGCCCAAGGTCACCCAGCAGCTGCATGTGGAGGAGCATAGATGAGAACCCGGTTCACCAGATTATGAGTCTGCCACTCTTAACCACTACACCACGCTGGCTCTTAAGTATATGTATTTTCAGTGGTGGCCCACTGACTGTGGGATGCCTGGTGCCTTCAAGACCAATGTTTAGGTGTTCCCGTTCACCCAAGCATTTGATTCCTAATTGGGTCATAGAGTATGATCATAGTAACTGGTGTTCATATTGAGTAGGGTGGGGTAGGATTTGTCCTTTTTATGTTATTGCAAGCGGATCACTTTTAGTTATTTCACTTTTATTATCAATTTTAAATTTTATAATTGCTTTTATAATTGTAAGTCACTTTGACACTTTTTGTAGTAAGCGACAAATAAATATAATAAAGCACCACGACTAATATTACTGTTACCAATACTATCCTTCCAGCTGTCCCCAAATCTCTGGAGGAGCCTTCAGAATCTGGTTGCTTCTGTGTGGTGAACACAACACATAGCTAGACCCTCAGCACCCATCAAAGAGCCATAACACCCACCCACGTCATTTTGTTTTTCTTTCTTTAAGAGTTTTCCTTCCTTAAACTCCAACTTACAGCTCTCCACTGAGAAATCATTTTCTATTAAGTGAAATTTAAGTCTTGAATTTATGTCTACATTGTTAGCCTTAACGGTCCTCCATTCTGGGCCTCCAGTTATTAGAACCACTACATAGGAAAATTGGATTTTGTTTCAATGAGGACAAACTAATAAAACAACTACTGGTTTTTATTTTAGTTGGGATGTGATTTAAGCAAGTAATACTCCATTTTATGGGACCCTTGGAGTACTAGGCTGACATTTCTAGAGGCCTACATAAACTTTCATGGTCCTATAACACTATATTAAGCTACAGGGTCTTCATAAATATGCAAAATAGCTTTAATAAGATCATCGGCCATGATTGTTCATCAATTTGGTATTGAAAGAGTACCGATTTAGTCAATAAAAATGTCTTGCCTATGGAGCTTGTGCGCTCTAAGTTTATTTTATTTCATTTAAATGAGCTAATAAAATGTTAGAATAACAGGGTCACACCACTTGTTTAAGTGAATTTGCTCATATGGACATTCTGGGACTTCATCCTACTGGGTACATAGCTATGTGGCATTGCTGAGCGGTGGGCAAGCAATTCATCAGCATGTTCACTCAGAACTAAGTCCCACTGAGTTCGACAGAACTTAATGCCTAGTAGGTATGTTTAGGATTGCTGCCTTAGCTGGAGGGGAAGTGGTGGTTATAGAAAATTTATAAACTCAAATGTAATGATTATGACTGGCGAGAGCAATGGTTGGCACATAAAGTGCCTGTGTTTTATATTGTCAGGTTAAAAATTCATACCAGGAAATGAAGAATTGGGTTGGATCGTTATTATAAATAGAGCCATAGCAATTTTATACTTCATCACCGTCACATTAACTTGGAAATAAACGCCCAGGGTTTCCATGGGATACTGTATATCGCCAGACATGTGTGCTTTTGTTGGGATTTAACCATTCAAAAGGGACGCGGGTGGCACTGTAGGTTAAACCACAGAGCCTAGGACTTGCCGATCAGAAGGCCGGCGGTTTGAATCCCTGCGACGGGGTGAGCTCCCATTGCTTGGTCCCAGCTCCTGCCAACCTAGCAGTTCGAAAGCACCTCAAAGTGCAAGTAGATAAATAGGTACTGCTCCGGCAGGAAGGTAAACAGCGTTTCCGTGTGCTGCTCTGGTTCGCCAGAAGCGGCTTAGTCATGCTGGCCACATGACCCGGAAGCTGTACGCCGGCTCCCTCGGCCAATAAAGCAAGATGAGTGCAGCAACCCCAGAGTCGGTCACGACTGGACCTAATGGTCAGGGGTCCCTTTACCTTTACCTTTCATATCCCGACAGCGGACCAATATAGTATCGTGCAGAACAGCACGCAGTAGATGTTGCCAGATGAATGTGGTCCCATGAAGGATTGTGAACTGGGCAAGAGAAGACAAAGAAAGTGATCTGGCTGGGGAGCAGAACTGTCAGGCTGGCAGGTCCTATCTGGATATGTGATTATGAGTTCCTGCTGTTTATTTACAGGACTGTTGGGAGGATAAGAGCCGGAGGGAATGGACCCAAGGATGGCTGCTCTGAACTCCTTCGAAGAAAGGTGAAAGTATGACAGGAAGCAACACTTTGGCATTTTGGGGGGCCCTTGAGCAAGACACCCTTAATGTGCTCTCTTTCTCCTTGAGTCTACCCCTTCGGTGCCATTCTTGACAGCTGCTCCTCTCCCTCATCACTGCTACCAGGACAGAACTAGTGAGCAAGTAGACAGTGGCAGCTCCTCCTTCTCACCAACGCTCTTGTTTCCTTGCTGATCCCCACAATGGACACACAGAGAGGTGTAGGTTGCAACTGTGAAGAGGAAGAGCTGGTCCAGGGGGCCTCTGGTCACAGTAGATGTTTCTGGGAAGCCCCCAAAAGGGCATGAGTGCAACAGGGCTCTTCCTACTTGTCCTGAAGGTTTCAGAACGAGACAGGGTTAACTGTGGTTAAAAAAGTGAAATATTTGGGTATAAACATGACAGCTAAAAATGTGAATTTGTTTAAAGATAATTATGAAAAAACTTGGAGAGAAGTGAAAAAAGATTTGGAGATTTGGTCCAACTTAAAGCTTTCCTTGTTAGGCCGTATTGCAGCTATAAAGATGAATGTATTGCCAAGAATGTTGTTTTTGTTCCAAGCATTGCAAATAATTGATAAAATGGATTGTTTCAAGAGGTGGCAAAAAGACATATCTAAATTTGTCTGGCAGGGCAAAAAGCCCAGAATTAAATTTAAGATATTAACGGATTCAAAGGAAAGAGGGGGGTTTGCCCTGCCAGACTTTAAACTTTACTATGAAGCGGCAGCTTTCTGCTGGCTGAAAGAATGGCTACTTCTTGAAAACACAGACATTTTGGATTTGGAAGGTTTTAATAACATTTTTGGGTGGCATGCATATTTGTGGTATGACAAGGTTAAAGCACATAAAAGTTTCAAAAATCATATTGTCAGAAAAGCACTATTAAATGTCTGGGTCAGATATAAAGACTTGCTGGAAAATAAAACTCCAAAGTGGCTGTCGCCAATGGAAGCTAAGGCAGTTAAAAAGTTAAATATGGAGTCCAAGTGCCCAAGATACTGGGAAATTTTGGAAAAGGAAGGGGACAAATTGAGATTGCAGAGTTTTGAGAAATTAAAAGGGAAGGTGAGAGACTGGTTGCACTATCATCAAATAAATGAAGCGTTTAAACTGGACAGTAAAATTGGCTTCCAGGTGGAAAAATCAAAATTGGAGACAGAACTGTTAGAACCCAGTACTAAGAATTTGTCAAAAATGTACAATTTGCTGCTGAAATGGAATACACAAGATGAAACGGTTAAATCGGTTATGATTAAATGGGCTCAGGACATTGGTCATAATATTTTGTTTGCTGATTGGGAAAAGTTGTGGACCACCGGGATGAAATTTACGGCATGTAATGCCTTAAGAGAAAACATTATGAAAATGATATATAGGTGGTACATAACCCCAGTCAAGCTTGCAAAGATTTACCATTTGCCTGACAATAAATGTTGGAAATGTAAAGAAACTGAAGGTACATTTTTTCATCTTTGGTGGACTTGCCCGAAGATTAAGGCATTCTGGGAAATGATCTATAATGAACTTAAAAAGGTATTTAAATATACTTTCCCCAAGAAACCAGAGGCCTTTCTCTCGGGTATTGTCGGCCAAGGGGTGTTAAAGACGGATATAACTTTCTTTATGTATGCTACAACAGCAGCTAGAATACTCATTGCGAAGTACTGGAAGACGCAAGAGCTACCCACACTGGAAGAATGGCAGATGAAGGTGATAGACTACATGGGCTTGGCAGAAATGACGAGCAGAATCCGAAACCAGGGAAGAGAAGCAGCGCAAGAAGAATGG
Source organism: Podarcis filfolensis (assembly GCF_964270895.1). Lineage (NCBI taxonomy): Eukaryota > Metazoa > Chordata > Lepidosauria > Squamata > Lacertidae > Podarcis > Podarcis filfolensis. The sequence continues at coordinate 18,939,517 of NC_139608.1, read as the reverse complement.
AAAAAATTCAAGGACTATTTAAAGAAATATTACAAAGTTAATGAAAGTTAGAATGATGTTGGACTGGAAAGTAAATGGTTACTATTAGCAATGGTTAAGACAAGGAGAATAAGGAAGAATAGTCTAAATTTAAATTAAAATAAGGGAAGATTTGCTGAACAATCGATAAGAATTTGGAATACAGAAAGGGGAGGCATGAGGAAGTCGGGGAAGAAAGGTATAAGAAATTAGGATATGAAATGATACATGTTTTTTGTTCTGTTTTTGTCTTTGTATGTTTATGTTTGTTGTGTTGTGTTTATATGGAAAAAATAAAAATATTATAAAAAATAAAAAAAAAAAGATATGCAGCACCTGTCTTTCAAGGGAGCCCAGGCAGGTCAAGGGATCTGGCTATATATGTGTGTATGTTTCATCCATCACCATAAGCTCTTAGGACCCTTCTGGTACCCAATTATCTGCTCAAAACACAAGACAAAACGGTCCTTGCGGACCAGCTGCCAATCACTTAGTGACATGCAAGGATGTCACCCACCTCTGTAAAAAGTCTAACAAACCAGGCAGGCCCCACAAATAACACAGAGATGCATTTTAAATAAAAGGACACATTCTACTCATGCAAAAACACACTAATTCCCAGACTGTCCGCGGGCCGGATTTAAAAGGCGATTGGGCCGGATTCGGCCCTCGGGCCTTAGTTTGCCTACCCATGGTCTAATGCTCAGTATGTTAAAAAATGCAATGTTTAATGTCACTTAGAAGATAGCCTCTTTAAATTAAATTGTTCTGAATTTCTACCCCTGCCCACCCCATGGTGAATGTTCATGTCATGGATGCTTTAGCTGAGATTCCCGCATTGCAGAGGGTTGGACTAGATGACACTCTGGGTCCCTTCCAACTCTGCAATTTATGCTAATGCACAAAATCCTCCAGTTTGTGATGTGTCAGCCCAAATCCATACTTCTATATTTTTTGGGGGGGGGCATGCACATAAATGGGAATGTTAAAATGCACACTAACATCTTGTGGAATAGTCTAGCTGTGTCGCTTTGCGTTTTATTGTTCTTAGGTGACAGCAAACACATAGAAATCGCCAGCAGAGGGCAATGTTGCTCTACATCAGACGAAAAGGCAATAAAATAAGATGAAAAATTGGACGCTTAGGCTTCTGAAATCAGTTGTGGAGGGGGGGCAGGAAAGGGGACTCCTAGCATCGAAATGTCCTTTGCCTTGACTTGGAGCTTAATATATCTAAAGCTCAGGGAAGAAATATGGTGCCTCTGGAGACAATAAGGGGCTGGAGATCTCTGGAGCTATTTCTTACACATTCTTGGGTTACAAAAGTGCAGCGAGCATTTACAGCAGCAGCCTCCTTTTTGGAGGGTGCATGGAAGGCTGAATACAGGCCACCTGCTTTCCTCCCTTGACTGGTTGCAGAGGGGCAAAGGAAGCCTTGCTTCAGGTTCCGCAGCCTTCTTAACAGGAGACCAGCACTGATAGTGCAATGCTGACTGCTGATTTGGTGCATCTGCAAATGCATCTGTGCATGTTGCTGGGCTGCAGCATCTTTGAAATAAGCAGCTTATTCCCAGGAGAAAAGGTACAAGCAAGCATTAACAGGGACACTGAAGCAAGCAAGCAAGCAAGCAAGCAAGCAAGCAAGCAAGCAAGCAAGCAAGCAAGTGCTTTTAACCCCAAAGGCACTACCAGCACCCTGGAATCCTGAATTCTGCAATCTACACTGTAGGGATAATTGCGGAGTGGGCAGTGGGGTCCGGAGGGAGCACATTCCCCACCAGCAGGCAGTCACAGTCTGCCTGCACACGTGACCCTGGGGTGCAGGGAACATCCCCCCCCAGACAAGCCACAGCTGTCTGAACATCGTTCCCTCTGTCTGACTTTTTGCGGTCTCAGTAGTCTGCGGTGTCCTGTCTGTAACCTTTGTCCCTGAGACCTTTTGTCTCCTTCGTCATACACTGTGCAAGGGGAAAATGACGGGGTGGAAACAGGTGCCAAAATAACTTTGTACCACCCCACGATCTCGGGACCGAAGATGTGTAAAGGTCACAACCCAAAATGTATCTGCCTGGTTTGCATATTTGTCTCAATAAAAGGAGGCTCCACAGGGCTAGCCAGCAGCTTGCATGCAGCTCACCTGTGTGCAGCTCACATGATGATAAACACCTGTCTTGTGCCTTCACTTCACTACACCAAGGCTGAGGCTAGTGGTGGACCTTGGGACCTCAAAGCTGTGCCTTGTGCAAGGGCAAAATTTGGTGCCCCTGCCTCTCACCTTCCATAATATATCACAATTGCAGCACCCCCAAGGCTCCATGTCCAGTGCAACTCAATGGGCTGCATCCTCTAATGGATGTTTGCAAACTCTCTTAAGATATCCTGTCTTGTTAAGCCATGTCGTATTGCATAGATACCTGATGGCAGAGTTCTACCTCCACTGTCAGAGGCAAGATGCCTCTGAATCACATTTTCTGCAGTCGGGTCCTGCTTGCCCACTTCCCATAGGCATCTGATTGGGGGCTGTGAGAATAGGATACTGGACGAGATTGGCCACAGGCCCCACCCAGCAGGGTCCTTCTTACATCCTTAGGATGTGCATTCCATGCGAATCTTTCTTTATAAGATCTACCTTCCCCTCTAACGACAGCCTCAGAAGGATTGCACTTCCCTCCTCTCTTCAAAAACACAATAGGAAGACTCGGAAGAAGAGCTTCAAATTATTGCACACCGCATCCCGCTAAACTCCATTCCACCAAGACATTGAAACACCAACACAAGATGATTATTAATCACTTCCACAGTGCACTTCAGAGTATAAAATGCTTTGCAGTTCTTATCTCATTTCTCTTGATAACTCAGGCTCTGAGCAGGTGGTTATTGAATGCGTAGCTTATATTTGTTACCTAGGGATGGGCAAATCTGTCGTTTCTGGTTTCTCTAAATTTCTTGTTTCCCCAGTGTTAAGTTCTTTACATTTCTGCATCAGCCTGGTATCTTTTATATTAAAAAATCCTCATGAAAATTTCCCGGCATTTCTCATAATATATACACTTTGGCAAGCAATTGTCCTTAATATAATACACTTCTGCATGCAGACTCCTCCAAGGATCATCTAGTCCAACTCCTTGTTGTGCAGGAATCTCAATGAAAACCATGCAATGACAGATAGCCACCCAACCTCTGTTTAAAAACCCCCAAGGAAGGAGAGTCCGCTATCTCCTGAGGGAGTCTGTTCCATTGTAGAACAACTCTTACTGTCATAAAGTTCTTCCTGATGTTTAGTCGGAATCTCCTTCTGAAGTGAAGGCACGAGTCAGGTGTTGGTCATCAGGTGAGCTGTGCATAAGCAAGCTGCCAGCTAGCACTGTTGAGGCTCTTTTTATTAGCACAATATGCAAAACCAGTCAGATACATTTTGGACTGTGACCTTTACACATCTTCCATTCCTGAGATCGAGGGGTGGCGCAAAGTTATTTTGGCACCTGTTTCCACCACGTCACTTTCCCCTTGCACAATATTTAATCAAAAGAGACAAAGGTCCCAGAGACAAAGGTCACAGACAGGGCACAACAGACTACTAAGAGAGCAAAAGGTTAGATAGAGGGCATGATGTTCAGACAGCTGTAGTTTGTCTGCGGGTGGAAGTGTGCTCCACGCCTGGCGATCATTCCTTCATCCTTCCTTGCAACTTGAATCCATGGATTCTAGTCCTACTCTCTGGATCAGGAGAAAACATGTATGCTCCATCTTCCATGTGACCTTTAGTTTTTTGAAGATGGCTATCATATCTCCTCTTAGTCTCCTCTTTTCCAGGCTAAACATCCCCAACTCCCTCAACCATTCCTCATAAGACTTGGTTTCCAGACCCTTGATAATCTTGGGTTCCCTCCTCTGCACACCTTCCACCTTGTATATATCCTTCTTAAATTGTGGCACCCAGAACTGGACACAGGTACGGTCTGACCAAGGCAGAATAGAGTGGGGCTATTACTTCCCTTTCTTGGGACACTATACTTCTATTAATGCAGCCTAGAATAGCATTAGCTTTTTTGCTGCTGCATCACACTGTTGCCTCATGTTCAGCTTGTGGTCCACCAAGACCCCTAGGTCCTTTTCACATGTACTACTAGTAAGCCAGGTGTCCCCCATTCTATATTTGTGCATCTGGTTCTTCTTGCCTAAGTGCAGAACCTTACATTGATCCCTTCTGAAATTCATTTTCTTAGTTTGAGCTCAGTTCTCCAATCTGCTAAGGTCATATTGAATCCTGATTCTGTTAGCTACCCATCCCAATTTGGCTACCTGCTATGTACTGAGTTGAATAGGATCCAAACTGCAGCAGTCTGATTGGTCCTAGAACAATAGGATCCAAAATGCAGCAGTCTGATTGGTCCTAGAACAATAGGATTCAGAATGCAGCAGTCTGATTGGTCCTAGAACAATGCAGCAGTATGATTGGTCGGCAGGAGCCACCCAATCCAGTTCCAGATAGAAGTGAATCCACAACCTGATTGGCCTACAGGAGAATTCCAGAATTAGCCAATCACGTGCAGCCCATTGTGTAAATAATGTATATAAAGCAGATACTTTGAGGGGACTTTGATTCCCTCCTCACCACTATGAGCTGAATAAAGAGCATGAAATCCACTCTCGACTCTGAGTATATTTCACTACCCCTCCCAAATTTGATGACTGCACTGTTACAAACACAGGAATATGTCTTATACCAGGTCAGGTATTTTTATACTTCTAGTCTGGTGTCGTCCACCCTGGCTGGCAGCAGCTCTCCATTATCTCCTGTAGACGACTTTTAATTCACCTGCTGCATGACCCTTTTAGCTGAAGATGCCAGGAAGTGACACTGGTACTCTTCCACAGACATGGTAACTGTGTTCAAACACAGCGAGGTATTGAGTGCAGGAAGTAGGATTCTTGTACGAATCTTCAGGCTAAAAAAAAAAAGAAACTTAGAAGAAGTAAACAAAAACACACAAATTAAAAGTATACCCAAAGGTGAGTTGCAAATAATAGAATCTGGCTAAGTATTATAATTGCTTTGTTAATCAGGAATCCAAAAGCTGTAATCCACTGCTGTGACTGAATTGATTTTTTTCTGGTATCAAATTGCTGGCACGTAATTAGGCAATAGAAACAAAAATAGACAAAAATGTGTCTATTAGCATACAACCTATTTTAGGAACTATACTTCATTGGCAGAAGCAGAAAATGTGGTTTGAATTTTCATTGGTTTCAGGGGCAAAAAAAAAAGAAGAAAAAAAGAATCAGTTCCCAGGAGTTCATCAACCTTTTGGGCCCCATGGGAACCTTTGCAAACGGGTGAAGCAGCTGTGGGCACCATGCATGTGCTGCAACTTCATGCACATGCGCTGCAACCATGCACAGGCTTGCCTGCTCGGCTTCTCCCTTCTTCACATATACTGAGGCCTGCTCTTCCATACACACTTATCTGAAGGTCAGAAAGGTGTGTGTGTGTGTTATTTTAAATAGAACCTATGCCTGTAAAACTTGCATGCATGGAGGCCCTATCTGTGCCTGGATTCTAGACTGTGTGGACAGAGCCAGTGCTCACACAGGCTCCGTACAAAGAATCAGATGAACAAGTGGGGACTGGGGCAATATGTTGCTCTGGCTTGGGATTCTAGCCAGCCAACAAGCCATGCCCATTTCAAGGCTACTCCATTACACCTCCTCCTGTTTCCTCCCCTCAACCACAGTCTGTCAGCATTCCTCAGCCGGTATGCCTTCATTAGGGGTTTTATTTTGTGTGTGGGAGCGGGGGGAGAAGAGGATATCTCTATTTCAGTCTTCTTTCCCTAAAGTTTTTTTGGGAGACCGCCCCTCCCCATAGGAACCGCCCTGGACCCTGCAATCATCATCTGAAGCCCTTTTTAATGTGCCACCTCCACAAGAGGTCCAGATGGTTGCATATCTATCTATCATCTATCATCTATCATCTATCATCTATCATCTATCATCTATCATCTATCATCTATCATCTATCCATCTATCTATCCATCTATCCATCTATCTATCTATCTATCTATCATCTATCTATCTATCTATCTATCTATCTATCATCTATCTATCCATCTACCTCTACCTCTGCAAACCTTTTGGCTGCTCTGAGCCTCTGATACCACCCTCTTGGTCACAAATGATATCAATTTTTTAATTTTTTTTAAAAAATGATTTTCAGGTTTATACATTTCACTAATTTTACAATCATTTTAACATGTCAAAACTTGACTTCCTTTCCCCACTTTCTGCGGATCCTTAAATTTATTTTTAATATCTTCTGCATATCCAGATTAACTTAATTTGCTCATTTATTCATCTACTTTAAACAGATCCTCTTATGAAACTGCAGGTTATTACAACAATCCTGCCAATGTTCTTATCTGTTTACAATTCATCTGTAAATATTCAATAAACCATTTCTATTCTTCTATAAAAAGTTTGTTATCTTGATCTCTTATTCTTCTGGTAAGTTTCGCCATATGGCTACATTATCAATTTAAAGGCAAACCTACCTAATTTGTGCTTTCCTGAAACAATCTGTGAGCTGAAGCCCAGGCAACCTGCAAGATTCACACTTCTCTGAATTTTGCAGTGCAGTTATGCAGCCAAGTGTTGTGGAGAAAAATGCATATACTGGGTCGAAGTGTGCAGGAAAACACATATATTGGAGAAAAATACCATAAAAATTGTCTTATATTAGGGAAAACTGCTTGCAGAATGTACAGATCAAGCAAGATGGCGTAGGAAAACGTATCCATTAGGAGAAATTTGCACTAAAGTCCTGATGGATTTTCATGGGGGCTTTTTAAACTGATGTGGAAATGTGGAGAACCGAACCTGAAAAAATGAGAAACAGAGAGAAACCAAAACTGACAGATTTACAGATCTGTAATAAGCAACTGCAGGGGATGTGGGTGGTGCTGTGGGTTAAACCACAGAGCCTAGGACTTGCCGATCAGAAGGCTGGTGGTTCGATTCCCTGTGACAGGGTGAGCTCCCGTTGCTCGGTCCCTGCTCCTGCCAACCTAGCAGTTTGAAAGCACATCAAAGTGCAAGTAGATAAATAGGTACCGCTCCGGCGGGAAGGTAAACAGTGTTTCCGTGTGCTGCTCTGGTTCGCCAGAAGCAGCTTAGTCATGCTGGCCATATGACCCAGAAGCTGTACGCCGGCTCCCTCGGCCAATAAAGCGAGTTGAGCGCCGCAACCCCAGAGTCACGACTGGACCTAATGGTCAGGGGTCCCTTTACCTTCACCTTTAATAAGCAACTGCACTCACTTCAGAACATCAGAAAGAGAGGGAATGATGTGCAGAGGTTGGGAGTGTGGACAACAGTCACAATTCCCTCTTCCACATCCAATTTCATACTTTTTCTGAATGTCTGAGAAGGGCTGCAGTGAAATCTGATCACAGGGTCACTTTCAATCAGCAACCTTTTAAAATATCTGCGGATGTGCTTAGCTTGACCTTTAGCAGAAGACCACTTCTTCGGGCAGAAGATTCTCTTCATCCCTTGGGTTGTGGTTTTACTGTACTTAAATCACTGGTTTTAAAATGTCAACCGAGTTAAATAGAGAGAATTACTGAGATGAGCCACGTAAGAAACTAAAACAGTTAAGAACAGAAACTTTGTTCGTGTTTCAAAGGATGTTAGCAATTTAGCACAGGCAACTTTCCTAAATACCTTAAGGTTCCTTCCCACACTCTATGGGGAGGCGGCCATTTTGAAAGAAGGGGAAGGGAAAACATGCAAGGAAATGGTTATTTGTTGGAAGCAACAAAAGGATCAGAGGCAGCAATGCTTCTTAATATCAGCTGCTGGAAACCACAGGAGGGGCGAGTTCCTTTGCCCTTAGGTCCTTTTTTCCTCATGGAAATCTGGTTGACCACTGTGAGAGGAGGGTGCTGGACTAGATTGGCTGTTGGCCTGATCCAGTAGGTTCCTCTTATGTACTTATTAACTAAAAACCATGGTTAAACACATACACATACCCCACCCAGACCATGGAAGTAGCCTTGTTATGGTTTTGCTTGGTGCAATCCATTATTATTTTCATAGAAAAGGGGGGGAGAAGAAATATCAACTATATCAAAGCTGGACTATAAAGAAGGCTGATCGCCGAAAAATGGATGCTTTTGAATTATGGTGCTGGAGAAGACTCTTGAGAGTACCATGGACTGCAAGAAGATCAAACCTATCCATTCTTAAGGAAATCAGCCCTTAGTGCTCACTGGAAGTTGAGGCTCCAATACTTTGGCCACCTCATGAGAAGAGAAGACTTCCTGGAAAAGACCCTGATGATGGGAAAGATGGAGGGCACAAGGAGAAGGGGACGACAGAGGACGAGATGGTTGGACAGTGTTCTTGAAGCTACAAACATGAGTCTGACCAAACTGCGGGAGACAGTGGAAGACAGAAGTGCCTGGCGTGCTCTGGTTCATGGGGTCACGAAGAGTCGGACACGACTAAACAACTAAACAACAACAACAACAAAAGAAATATCAAGCTGGCTAAACAAGCTTCCCCCTGTTCCTCATCTTTGTCTGCTATCCACAGACGAAGGGAAATGCCAGATGGTTGAGATGCAGTCTTGGTTTTGGCGTGGTCCAGAGCAAGCCAGATAGGGCGTGGGAATGCATGTAGCAATGCTCTGATGTGCTTTGTTTTAATATAAAGCCCCTTTGTGAGCGTGTCATTTTGAGGGAAGGAACTGCAGCAGGAGAGCTGGGTGCTGCTTAACCCCTTCCCCAACAGCTGCTTTTCATGGGGTCCCATGACACAAAGGCAGCGCTTTCTTGGCAGATTAGTCAATGTGGAAAGGTTTCCTTCAAGGCACGACAACCACAAATGGAAATGTCAGCAATGCTTCTCACCTGACCTGGCAGCTAAATATACTGGGGTAATAAATCCACCAGGAAGATGCAGTCACCCACCCACCTTTCTCTATAATGAGATTTATTCATGTGCTTTTATTTTTGTTTTTGTATTGTATAAGAAAATGAAACCTGCTATATGTTCTGATGTTGGTTGCTGGAAAAAACCAAACCTGCCTCACAGCAACAGACTTTATTTGAGAAACAACAGAGCTCACTTCCAAAGCAACATGTAAGGTAAAAGGTAAAGGACCCCTGGACGGTTAAGTCCAGTCAAAGGCGACTATGGGGTTGCGGCGCTCATCTTGCTTCAGGCTGAGGGAGCCGGCATTTGTCCATAGACAGCCTTCTGGGTCATGTGGCCAGCATGGCTAAACTGCTTCTGGTGCAATGGGACACCATGATGGAAACCAGAGCACACAGAAATGCCATTTACCTTCCCGCCGCAGTGGTACCTATTTATCTACTCCTGGCGGTGTGCTTTCGAATGGCTAGGTTGGCAGGAGCTGGGACAGAGCAACGGGAGCTCACTCCGTCTCAGGGATTCGAACCACCAACCTTCTGATCGGCAAGCCCAAGAGGTTCAGTGGATGGCTCCCCCAGATTAAGCCCTCATTTCATAGGCTTAGCATGAAAGCAGCAGCATCTTATTACTGGGAGCAGCTCTATGCTATTGGCCCTGTCCCTAAGTGTACTCATCATCATCATCCGGATTTCTTACCTGCCCATCACTACAAGGTCCCAGGGAAGGTCACAACAGTATTAAAAACACAGCATTAAAACCAGTTTAAAATTTAACTAATTAATTAACTTTATATTGCACCCTTCCTCCCCAAGCATGCCCAGGGCGGTTCACATATAAAATCAAATCAAGTAATATCTACTATACTATAATTTCGTTAAAATTGCAGTCATAAAACCCCAGTGCTTAACAATACCTATCAGCTTCCAAAGTCCTGGCCAAATAAAGATGTCTTCAAATTCTTCTTGATCATGGCTAGGGAAGGGAACATTTATGATCTTCCCTAGGAAAGACTTCTAGAAGGTGGGGAGCATACCCTCTTGTGTTTTCCCAACCTCCTTGTCACCGGTAGCTGTGAGAAGGACTTCTTCCCCTCATCATGAACTTTGGGTTGGGACATATGGAGAAAGGTACCTCTTCAAGAACTTGAGCTCCAAGTAATTTAGGACACATTGCTCTCCAGCCATCCTCATGACACTTTATGTGTGAGAAGCTGCTGGGAGGAGAAGGTGCCATCCATTGGTGTGACTCATCTAATGCCAAGTTATAACTTGATTGCAGATCCTGACCTTCTAGTTGAAGACCAACAGCAACCCTTAAAGGCAAGCGTCGCAGAGATCTGAGTAGCTACACTAAGAAGCTCGTATTTGTTCAGGTCCATTTATCATTACAAAGTATTGTTCTCAAAGTCTGGAAGAAAATTCCTGCAGCCTAAACTTTTCCCCTGATGAAAGGTGTCCTTGAAAAACACAAATTTGTTCTGAAACACTCTCTCTCGTTAGGATGGGAGTCTTCGTTGACTTGAACTAAGTGGCATAAACCTAGACATATTTGCTAATGAGATGCAATATCTGGGACAAAAGTAGGAAGGGAAAAGTCATGTGGGGAGGAGGGAAGAGAATAAATCCTTGACAGAGAGCGAAAGAGAAAAGAAAGTTAGCACAATTATGGGGTAGGAAAGCGAGCCCAGCTAAGTCTGCTTCAGAAGAGTTTGAAAGGGTCAGAATAAATTAGCATGTGTATTCTTTTTCAAAAGCGACTTGTGTGAAATCAGACAAACCTATTAAGTATAATTTCCATAGTCGCGTATACTTTTTTTTTAACCTGCTGAGCAGTGGGAATAACAAGCTTAGCTTTTTGGTGTTAAGATGCAGTGTGATGCCCAACAGTCAACATATCTCTTTCCTCTGTGGGCGCAGCTAAAATAATTTTAAGCACCTCTCCATAGCTCACGGCTACTCATGGCATCACTTCCCAGTAGTGATGTATGGAAGTGAGAGCTGGACCATAAAGAAGGCTGATCGCCAAAGAATTGATGCTTTTGAATTATGGTGCTGGAGGAGACTCTTGAGAGTCCCATGGACTGCAAGAAGATCAAACGCATCCATTCTTAAGGAAATTAGCCCTGAGTGCTCACTGGAAGGACAGATCCTGAAGCTGAGGCTCCAATACTTTGGTCACCTCATGAGAAGAGAAGACTCCCTGGAAAAGACCCTGATGTTGGGAAAGATTGAGGGCACAAGGAGAAGGGGACGACAGAGGACGAGATGGTTGGACAGTGTTCTCGAAGCTACAAACATGAGTTTGACCAAACTGCGGGAGGCAGTGGAAGACAGAAGTGCCTGGCGTGCTCTGGTCCATGGGGTCACGAAGAGTCGGACATGACTAAACGACTAAACAACAACACTCTTGGCATTCAGAAAAGGAGTGTACCACTTACGGGAATAACAAGATTGATAGTTTCCAGCCAACCCCCAACCCCCCATGTAGAAAGCAAGCATGTTGGGAATAAATGTTATCTTTCTAGATGCAGGGAATTTGTATGGAAGTGGTGGAACATACAGTCTTTCCTTTGTATCCTGCAGTGAGACAGACAAGAAGGAGTCTGACACATTCTCTTTCTGCAAGTGTGAATAGACTTTCTTCCATAGGCAAAGTTTCAGCAAGGACTATAGAATAACCACTGGTACAAGGCAAACCTATTTTTGTGTCTTAGGATTGCAGCGTTAGGCATCACCAGCCTCTGAAAATGGCAAATGGATGGTTCCAAGAGAGTATTTTCAGGGTGTATTCAGACATGAGAAATACTACGTTACTTTCACCATAATTTCCTAGGTTAATAGGGTTACAAACAGGTTTATTTTCCCCTGGAAGCAATTAACATGGAAATGAGGGCTAAATTTCTACTATATTCTGGAAGATTTCCGGAAATGACTTTTATGTCATGGGGAAACGGAATAAACAGTCATGTGAATGCAGCTTTACATAATCTGAGAACTACAACAGGACATAGAAGGGGCTCCAGTCTTGTAGGTTCCAAGCTATTTAGTGCTTTCTAGAGGTTGAAGTACCAGATCCAAGACTCTCAATTCTGTTTAATTTGTGATGAGAACAAAGTCAGCAACCTTAAATTCAAGTTTTGAGATGAAAACTACAGGGTATTTTGGGAGGTGGGGCAAGATATTTGTTTCGGGAGAAATGTGGTTAAGTCTGATTCAATAGTTTGCAATGTACAGGCTCCCACTAAATCCTGCAGGTTGATGGAATAAATTCACAGTTCATTTAATTTCAGGTGATGTGCTGGTAACTATTTCTTTAAAAGAAATGTTTCAAAAAAGAGGAGAGTGCTGAAATGAAAACTTGTCTTTAATCTGCTTTGAAGGCTTATATTATCCTGCGGGTGATGATCAACCCTCTGCCATTATTTCTTTATTACATTCCAAATGTACGGCTCTCCCGTGGCTATAAACTTATGAGGAAGGTGGGGGTGTGATAGCAAATCTGGATTAATATTAAAACATTTTCAATCAGAGCTTTTTTTTTTCTTCCAAGGCAGATGAATACTTGAGAAAGCATCAAAACCACCCATCTAAATATGAAAAAAACACATATTAATGTCATCTTTGTGTGAGCAAAATGTCTGTGTAACGCAGAACAATATCCTGGAAAACAATGTGCAAATTCTTTGCTTCTACAAAAAAATAAAATGCAAATCTGGGGATGTTTCTATCAGAGTTTCTTGCACTCCATAGGCTGTGACAGGTTCTGATGTCCGGGGCGGGGGGGGGGGAGGAGTGGAGTGCAAAGGAGATTTTTGTAAAAAAAAATGCTTTGTGCATCTGTGTCTTGCCCCTTTCTAAAAAAAAATTATTTATTGGTGTGTGTTTTTCTTTTTGTAAAGTACCATAAAATAAAATAAAATAAAATAAAATAAAGTGGAGATTAACAGGTTTTCTCGGAACAGTGGAGACCATGTGCGCTGTGCCCTGTTGGCATAGTGGTGGTAGCATATGCCCTTGTTCTGATAAGAAATGCTCTGCATGTGCGGGGCGGAGGGGACAAAAACGGGGGTCAAGGAAGGTCATTTGTGTGCCAAGGCTACAAAGTTCCCAGTAAAACAGTAAAACACATGGACACGAAGTATTTTGGTTTATGGGTTCAAGTAGGCCACAATTTTATTAGTTACAAATGTGAGCGGTTTGGCTTAGGCATTGGAGTGAAGCCAGGGTAGCTCTTCTTCTTCTTTTTTTTGGTGAATTTTTTTATTAAAGATTTCAACGCTATAGTTTAACAAAAATACATCATCCACATTGTTTCCCCCCTCCACCCCCCCAATAGACCACCCTCCCTCCCACCCCACCCCCGGACTCAACTCCTTTCTCTGGTTTCTCAAGCCAGGGTAGATCTTGACTCCTGCCCATCTGCAGGGAGTCCACTTAAGGGTAATCCACCGATAGGGGCGCCCTATGACTTACATCAAAGAGAGGGTTCTGGCTGGCCACAGCGAGGTTAAATCGCCCGCGGCTACACCCACACTGAGAGTTGATTGGCTGGGGCTGTCCCGCAAGGACAGAACCCCAGCAACAATAACACGGCCTGCGTGATGCAGGGAGGAGGCAGCCCCAATGGGAAAAGGTGAGTGGACTTGAGGGGGAATGAAAAATATCCCTATTTTCATTTGAGGAAAGTTGGAGGGTAACTAGGGTTATCCAGTCTACACCAGCTATTCTTGAGTATTTGCATCACTCTTCCATCGTGCCTCAAAACAGCTGCAGCCGAGAGCCTTTGCCACACACCTACAAAACTAAATTATTCTGCTATGTATGTGAAATGAATTCCATTTTTAAGCTTCCTTGGGAGCTCTGAAAGGTGGTCCACATGTACTTAGAATGAATGAATGGATGGATGAATAAGTCTATTGTGAGATAGGCTGTACACCCCATTGGCAGCTGCACAATTCACTGTCCTTTAAAAACCTGAAAAAAGGAATTGTACAAATGTCAAAACAAAACAAAACTTTATTCAACCATTCTTGCCCAGCAGAATTAGGGATGCTTCAATTCTCCGCAGACACACATTTCCATGGAGGCAGACTCAGGGTCCCCAGGGAGTTATTACTTCGCTTTACATGGAAAATCTCTGAACCCCTTCATTGTAATGGAAAAATCTTTCACAATGGATAGTTTGTGACTTTATGAGGGAAGAAGCTTGGCTATCTATCTTCTAAAGCAATCCCAATAAATTGACCCTACCGAAAACATTTAAAAGTTTGGCAGGGCAGGATGGAAACTAGATCTCCAGAAAATTATGAACCCCTCACCCTTTTGCTTTCGTAATGCTTCAAGAACACTTTGTGCCAGCTCTCAAGTCCAGCTCCTCCTCATAAGCCTACAGCAGATATGAACCCAATCAGAAACAAAATGGTAAAGATATTTTTTATCAACGTGCTTGCCGGGTGCACAGAAATTTATGGTTGTTCACATTTTTCAGAGATTTAAAAGTGACAAAGTTGAAAAACAAAATCTTCTCCAGATTTAGGAGACTTTAAAAAGGAAAAGCTTCACTGATTCCGTGTTAGAGATTTCAAATCTGGAAATGTCCAAAAGGAAGCAAACCTTGATTAAGACTGCAAAAGGTGTTTTACTTCCCAGTTGTGAATTCTGGAACAAGGATTTGGCAGAAAAATCCAAACTTCTCCAAAGTGGGAGGAAAGGGGGTGGAGAGTCACTCGGGGCAATGCCATTATTCCACGAGGCTGCATTCCCTAGCCTCTCTCTGTAAATATTGAATATAAAGCAAATGGTAAGTCTTACCCATAGGCACTAGGGGTGCAGGACACCTGGGCTCCGGGCTCTCAGGGGCACCATGCCGAGAGTCTGGGGCCCGAGAGTTGAGTCCGGGGTAAAGCCTTACCATTGGTTGGAGCGCCGCGGAGGCTCTTCTGCTGCTAGCGGCTCTGTGCCATGAATTTGGGGGCGACCGAGCCAGCGAGACACTGAGGCGGCTGGCTGGCTCCGTCCTCCTGTGTGCCTGGGACTGGGCAATCTGGGGGGTGGGGTGCCGGGCGGATCTTTGCACCCCGGCACCGCAAATGCTTAAGACAGCCCTGATGGTAAGAACTTTTCCTTGTCTTATCCATTCCTGGCAACCTGCCATGGGGTTTGGTTCTCTGCCACCTGACAATGGGCTCCCACACTGTTGCTCCACAGGAAAAGGCAGATATCCACCTACGGTAGAAAATACTTCACAGTGGTAGCTAAGTAGGTCCATATCGTGCGTGATAACGTGCTGCTGAACACAGTGCACAGTTAATTTATTGAGTTCACTATTGCAAGATGTAGTGATGGCCCCCAACTCAGATAGCTTGGGAAGGGGCTTAGACAAATTAATGGAAGAGAAGGTGATCAATTGCTGCTAGTCACGATGCTCTGCGTGTCCCCGTCAATGCCAACCCCTGTCATTTGGCCTAACCAAACCCATCCTTTTAAAAATCGTTTATAATAAATAGTGGTTATTTATAGTTGTCTGATTACAAATTAAGGACCTCACTTTCAGCTATAACTGCTCCTGAGGAGCAGTCATGTACAGCCTGGATGTCTGAAACAGCCCTGCCAGAAGGCAAGTTTTTAACCGTTTTTATTTGCAAAGATGCAAATTCCCAAGCCGATCTGCACACACAAGTCACTCTTAAGCTTGACAGCCATGCAGCTCTTTCCCTGCTATCTTTCGTTTGTTGCATGTGAAATGTTTTGGCTCAGACTGTAGTCTCTGGATAGGTATGATAACCACAATTCTGGGCATTTCTTTCAAAGGAATGATTGATATTTGCCTCGGAGTGTCTGCGACTCTGTTATCAGTGGCTTTATTTATTCAGGAACTCAGCTCCAATCACTTCATTTTGAATGAGCTGCTGACAATATGGAAAGAAAGACAGCATCTCCCAAGGGGAAAAGAAAGGAAAGTTATATGCAGAAATTACCTTCGGAAGGAAAGGCTTCTTACGACTTCATCTTTAAGACAGATCAAAAGTCTTCAATATTTTGGCGGACCTCATATATCTAGATTATTGGTGTGCCACCTTCCAGGATCACATATTTTAAGCAAGGAATTGGGGGCAGCTGAAAATCTCAGCTTTCATTTCCCCCAACCAAAATGCAAGATTCTAGTCCTTAAGACTTCAAAGACAAACATGAAAATGTATGGGACCTGCTTGGTAAAATCTCAAAGAGTTACATGGGAGGTTTGTGTTAGCAGAATTTCATGTTCTTTACCCACTCCTGATGATGAGCAGATATTACAGAGTTGAAATTGGTAGGGTTGTGAGCAAAGCACACAGGGCTGTAGCCAACATCAATCCTGCTCAGAGTAGACTCACTGAAATTAATGGATGTCCATTAATTTCAGTGGTTGCATGTCAAATAGAACTTAATTTTGAGACAATGTTGGTTGTGATGTACTACCAGATGGAGCTGGTAGACAGCTGCCCTGGACACAGAATTGACCTGTGCCTCTATGCACATCTGTGAGTCCAAAATGACTCCCAGGCTGCACAGTTGCCCCGTTCAGGACCAGGGAGTCCCCCATACCCACCCCCGTACCCCCAAGACAGTACTTCTGTCTTGTCAGTATTCAACCTCAATCCGTTAGCCGCCATCCATCCTCCAGCCGCCTCCAGACACTCACACAGGACGTTCACCACCTTCACTAGTTCTGATTTAAAAGAGAGGTAGAGCTGGATATCATCCGCATACTGATGAACACCCAGCACAGACCCCCTGATGATTGCTCCCAGTGGCTTCATATATATATTAAAAAGCATGTGGGAGAGGACGGAACCCTGAGGCACCCCACAAGTGAGAGCCCAAGGGTCTGAACACTCATTCCCCAACACCACATTCCTGGCCCTTCCTGGAGCTGCCAGGGTTTAAACCTGGGACCTCTTGCATGCAAGACAGATACTCTACCAGTGAGTTAATGCAGGAGAGGGAATTAGCATTTCTTCTTGGGTCGCCGTTAGTGTACAACTCCATCCCCTGTCCCCACCCCAAAGAGATTTGTTGATGTTCTGCTTCTCCAGCCATAAGAAGGAACCAGGAGAAGACTATGTTAGCAGATGCCATATTAAAGATCTCAGAGTCCTGGAAAGTTTCATGTCTTCCCTGCTTGCCTTTGGTGAAAATAATAAATTCATACATAATGGAGCTGCAGTTACAGGAACTGTTATTCTGAATAGACCTCTAGCTAAGATAATATTTTACAATATACAGGAACTCTGAAGAATGGTGTATTCATTATTTATACGACAGCTAACCATGGATTCCTGACACCCCCCCCCTTGTAACACTGTCTACTCTGACACAGTACAGAACTTCTTTTAGTTTGTCACTGTAGGGCATAATTTCAGCTGCCTCTTGTCTGCCTCCCTGTGTACGTATGTGTGAAAGAGAGACTCCCTAATGAGGTATTTCTCCCTTCGTAGATCAATTGTTTGCATGGGCCAACACAGCGACGCAATGTGAACCTTATATAAAAAAAGCATAAAGAACTCGAAACAAATCTGCTTAATGTTTGATTTTACAAGTTAACTAGAGTTGCTGCGAGGACCCTGTGTTGTGTTTGACAGATAATGTATCGCTTACAAGAGGAATTACTGGGACAGAACAGAGAACTGCATCTTTAAAAAGGTATTGCCTCTCAGCTCTTTTGCTCAGCGTGGGTTTTCTTAGTTAAGGAGAAATGAGAAACTTCTGACATTCTCCTGTGCATTTGGCCTTTGTGTGCGGAGAGTGGCAAATTATCTCTGACAAAATAGAAAATAATGCGCCCAAACGCGACGTTGTTGCTAACAGAGTACATTTTTTTTTTTAAGGAAATAAAACAAGCCGTTGAAAAAGTGGCAAACAAATGAAGGTACCTATGTAATGCTCTAGTTTGCTTTGTTTTGCATTGAACAAAAGGTTACTTAGAATACGTCTAAACTGACATGGATTCACCCTTGGGCTCTCAGTAGACTAATGCTACACAAACTGTATCTTAGGGGCAGTGCATTTGCTTTTCACGCAGAAGTTCCAAGGTTCAGTCCCTGCCATCTCCAGGGAAAGCTGGGAATGTTCCCTGTCTGAAACCCTGGAGAGTCACTGCAGTTGTAGCTCTTGTGGCTAGTAACCAGGGATAGCCTTATTTTCCATAAATCGGTCTAACTTGTGTAAAGCCACCCAAGTAGGGGGCCATCACTTTTTCTCATGGGAGTATATTCCCTAATTTAATTATGTGTGGTGTGACATACAGTCGTACCTCAGAAGTTGGACGGAATACGTTCTAGAAGTCCGTTCAACTCTCAAAATGTTCAGAAACCATATTGTGGCTTCTGATTGGTTGCGGGAAGCTCCTGCAGCCAATTGGAAGCCACGGAAGCCCCGTCGATGTTTGGCTTCCAAAAATAGTTCACAAACCAGAATAGTCACTTCCGGGTTTGTGATGTTCGGGAGCCAAAACGTTCAGCAACTAAGCTGTTTGAAAACCAAGGTGCGACTGTATATTTGTAGCTTGACTTTCTACTCTGGAGGTCAAGATTGTGTATGTTTTTTTTCTTTCTGTTTTTTTTTTTAACATTTGGAGCTGTCCTTTGTGGTAGGCTAGGTTACCATCAGGCCACCTCTCCCCTCAACTGTCATCTGGGGGAAGCCATTCCAGTTGCCTTAATGGGAGAGAGAGTGAGCAACTCTCACCAGCTTTGCTGGAGGCCCAGCTCCATCCGGTACCTCATCCCCCCGAACTGTGCTGGCTGGTCACCACAGAAACATCTGGTGGGGGAAATTGGTGCCCAAGCTTTGATTTTGCTCTTTCCTCACTGTCCCTTGGCTTGCCATTTTATTATTATTGTTTATTTAGATCAAATAAAATAAAATAAATTAAAAACATAAGCAGCAGGTCTTGTCAATAGATTGCAGTGAGAATTATACTGACTCAGTATAAGGAATAATAATAATAATAATAATAATAATAATAATAATAATAATTTATTTATACCCCACTTCCAACAGAATATTAAAATACAACAACCTATTAAACATTAAAAGCTTTTCTAAACAGGGCTGCCTTCAGATGTCTTCTCAAAGTTTGGTAGTTGTTTTTCTCTTTGACATCTGGTGCGAGGGCATTCCACAGGGCAGTTGCCACTACCGAAAAGGCCCTCTGCCTGGTTTCCTGTAACTTGGCTTCTCGCAGTGAGGGAACCACCAGAATGCCCTCAGCACTGGACCTCAGTGTCTGGGCAGAACAATGGGGGTGGAGAAGCTCCTTCAGGTATACTGGACCGAGGCTGTTTAGGACTTTAAAGGAAGCTTCCTATGTTCCTATGGCACATTAGAACTGTTCAAAACTGTTCTAATGCCATGCTACATACCTTGCTCCCATTTAATTTGGAATTTCTTTATTTCTGTTATGTATTAATGGCCTCATTCCCACCCCCCACCCCAACCTACCCCAACCAAATCTTTACATTCTTCTTCCCAAACTACCTTTTGGACAAGCTGTTTTCCTCTTTCAAATTTAATGCGGCTTGGGGACTCGCCCCCAAAGAAACAATCCCCATGGAAACTGCAACGCACAGACATGTCACTACAGAGTTCGTATTACGCATTTATTTCTAAAAAGCGAAACAAAAACCCCTCACAAAACGCCTTGTTCATTGTTCTTCCTTCCCTGTCTCTGCCGTCCCTTTGTCTAAATGAGATCGGATGCCCTTCAGGGCAAAGATTCATCTCTTTTATGTTTGTAGAGTTCTCCAGGGTTGGGGCCATAAACAATACTAATCTGTTAGAAACAACTCAGAACTCACATTAACCTAACTCACATTACCTAAAGGGGAGCACTGGAAATGCAGAAAGCCATGAATGGGCTGGTTTTCAGAGCTGCTATGCTAACAGAGAAGTACTTGGGATCAAAGCAGTATCCAGGCTTATGGAGCTGCCACTGCCAACAGAAGGGCAGAAATGATGGTAGCTGCCAATGTTGGGCCTTTTAAATACTGGTGTCACTAAAGCTTACCTGGCTGGGGCTGGGCAGGGGCAAGGTTGGGGCTGTGCAGATGCATAGATGGAAATGTCAGATTGACTCCACTGATGCGTCCATGTAGCTCTGGCCTACCTGTGAACAGACCTGGAAAAACTGCAACATCCTATTTTTCCGCATGAGAGGATGGCAGCCATTTTGGGCACCTTACTCTCACATGATTTCGGGCTGAGATCTCGCACTGAAAACACAACCTTTTTCAGGTCCGTAATCTCATGCAGTGCCCCCAAACTGTGCATTTTTAGGTGCTGTGCCCCCCAAAAGTGCTTTTCCCATGATCTGTGATCTCACACAGGTCACGTGATTCACAGGGTATTTCGAACCCTGAGGATGGTGTCCTGGATTAGGGCCATGCCACCTTGGAGGGTATGCTCTGAGCTCACTGACACCGTGCCATGCTATATCCAAGGAAGCCGCAGCAACACCAGGGTCAGGAAGGTGGCTCTATCCCCACACAACAGCTGTGGCTGAATGGTGCCACTGCTGTGACTGCTACTGGTGTTTGCCTGCTCGCCTTAAGTTGGTGTGTAATTGCTATTTGCTGGGAAATGATTATGGTACTGGTCTCCACCCTCATCGTTCAGCTCAGACAATGAGGTCCATCTCTGAGGGCCTTCTGGCAGTTCCTTCACTGCAAGAAGTAAGGTTACGGGGGACCATACAGAGGGCCTTCTTGGTGGTGGTGCCTGCCCTGTGGAACGTCCTCCCATCAAATGTCAAGGAAATAAACTATCTGACTTTTAGAAGACATCTGAAGGCAGCCCTGTTTAGGGAAGCTTTTAATGTTTGATGTTTTATCGTGTTTTTAATATTCTGTTGGGAGCCACCCAGAGTGGCTGGGGAAACCCTTCCAGATGGGCAGGGTATAAATAAATTATTATTATTATTATTATTATTATTATTATTATTATTATTATTATTACTTCTGCAAAAGCTTGGTTTTAAATGTTATGAGGTATAAAGGTATAACAATGGATGGGTAATATAAATAGATAACATGAATGCTGGGTTTATGCAAAGTGTTTGAAATATTGTTCCTTGGCATATATTTGCCATGCCTGCCATGTTATTAGGAGACCCCTATTCCCCTCAAAGAGCTACAGTTTAACAATCAACTCTTCTTCCCAGGGAACACAGGGAATTGCAGTAGTTAGGGTCTCCTGAGTGCTGCACCACAAAGAAGGCTGATCGCCGAAGAATTGATGCTTTTGAATTAAGGTGCTGTTGAGAGTCCCATGGACTGCAAGAAGATCAAACCTATCCATTCTGAAGGAAATCGGCCCTGAGTGCTCACTGGAAGGACAGATCCTGAAGCTGAGGCTCCAATACTTTGGCCACCTCATGAGAAGAGAAGACTCCCTGGAAAAGACCCTGATGTTGGGAAAGACTGAGGGTACAAGGAGAAGGGGACGACAGAGGACGAGATGGTTGGACAGTGTTTTCGAAGCTACCAGCATGAGTTTGACCAAACTGCGGGAGGCAGTGGAAGACAGGAGCGCCTGGCGTGTTCTGGTCCATGGGGTCACGAAGAGTCGGACACGACTAAATGACTAAACAACAACAACAGCTACTCTTAGCACTGTCTGTGAGCTTTTAGAGACATTTTGATGGCTGCTGTTGCCAGAAGTGTGCTGGACTAGCTGGACCTTAGCCTGATCTAACAAGGCTTGAGTGGTGAGATTCAAAATTGCAATTGTGTTCATGTGCTGGTCAGCCTATTTGTCAAGTGCACTGCAAGCTGAATCCTTGCCTATTTGTCAAGCGGAATCTTTCCCTGCTTTGTCTAGTGTACTGAGCACTGAATTAGACAGCCGTCTTGCAGTAAGCTCTACAGTACATATGCTGCCCCAAATGCCTCAGGGTAGGCTTGTCTCTAGTCTGCGGAGCAGTGAAGCAAGGAGTGGTCTTACAGCACCAGAGAAAAAAGCTGAAGTTCAGGCTTAATATTAGCAATAGCTGGGCCTACCGGCCTTTTTGTACTTACCCGATTGTGCCACAGACTACTTTTGTCTGTGTCATTTTGTGCACTCACCCCTGCACAAAAATTAGGACGACTACTGGTGGGTTGCTGAAATTAAAATAAAATAAAATAAAATAAAATATATGCATTGTCAGCAAAGAGGAGTGGCGAGGTTCTCATGACAACTGCATGTGGTAATTTATATCTTTGAATGTAAATTTAGAAACAATGCCTATAAATTAAGCCAGCCTTTCTCGACCTTGGTTCCCCAGATGTTATTGGATTACAACTCCCATCACCCCAACCACTAGTCCTGCTGGCTAGGGATGATGAGACACAAGGTTGAGAAGGACTGAATTAAAGAGATATGCAAGACGTCTCATCATGGTGTGAGTAGGTGACCTGGGTGCCTGCCCAGGTGCGGACTGCCAAAGAGTAACATCAAGGCTTTTGCCGATCTGCCATGTTAGGATTCTTTAATCTTTAAACTGAACTGGGATAGGACAGCCCTTCAAATAAAAGACTGCCTTCTCTAAAGCTTACAGGTTGGCCATTGGCCACCCATAGGCTATCCAATACATTCTGACCTGGAGACCAAAGATCGGTGCTTGTTTTAACCAACTCCAAAGTTCATGGTTGCGATGCTACTGTGAGAGAGCTAGAAAGTACCTGTGCTTCATTTCTGACACCAGGGAACAGTAGCAAGCAGGTAGCTATTACAATGCTATAAACCTCATAGGTACAATCCAGAGTAATTAAAGTACAGTGGTACCTCGGGTTACATATGCTTTAGGTTACATACGCTTCAGTTTACAGACTCCACTAACCCAGAAATATTACCTCAGGTTAAGAACTTTGCTTCAGGATGAGAACAGAAATCATGCTCCGGCGGCGCGGCGGCAGCAGGAGGCCCCACTAGCTAAAGTGGTGCTTCAGGTTAAGAACAGTTTCAGGTTAAGAACAGACCTCCGGAACGAATTAAGTATTTAACCTGAGGTACCACTGTACACAATATAGGAAGTTGCCTTACACTGAATCAGGTCATTGGTTCATTTGGTTTAGTACTATCTACTCTGATTGGTGGGATGTGGGTGGCGCTGTGGGTTAAACCACAAAGCCTAGGCTTTCCAATCAGAAGGTCGGCAGTTTGAATCCCCACGACGGGGTGAGCTCCCGTTGCTCGGTCCCTGCTCCTGCCAACTTAGCAGTTCGAAAGCACATCAAAGTGCAAGTAGATAAATAGGTACCACTCTGGTGGGTGCTCTGGTTCACCAGAAGCAGCTTAGTCATGCTGGCCACATGACCCGGAAGCTGTACACCAGCTCCCTTGGCCAATAAAGCGAGATGAGCGCCACAACCCCAGAGTCGGTCATGACTGGACTTAATGGTCAGGGGTCCCTTTACCTTTTACTCTGATTGGCAGCAGCTCTCCAGGGTTTCAGACTGGAGACATTTCCAGCTCTACCTGCAGACTGAACCTAGAATTTTTTTGCGCGGGAAGCAGATGCTCTGCTGATGAGCTCCAGCACTTCCCAAGCAAGTGCCACAGGGCGGATGGGTGGCATCAGTGATAAGTACATAGCTAAGCATTCACATGCACTTAATTTCAATGGAAGTCAAGCACACCCAAGTTTCTCAGGATGCATTTCCACTTATTGGGTGCAATCCAAATTTCTCTATTGCTTATTATCATCTTATTTTTGTCCTACGAGAGACAAATAAAAGTTAATTACAATGAGCCAGTAATTGATTTGAGCAAGAGGGAGAAGGGAATGATTCATGCTTTAGTATTTATGCAAATATGGGCAACTGAAATGTTGCGTGATGATTAAGAAAGGATTTTTCTATCTAATTCCCCTGAGTCTGTCCCTTGTTCCTTTTCATCATGCATATAACAAAAGAAAAAGAATCCTCTTCCAACCATCACTTCTTTCAAACTATCATGGTTAATATTCAAATTAGCTTCCACCCCTATGTAAAATTTCAAGACCTATTTGGTAAACATTTGGTGATAAGGTGATGCTCTGCTTATTTAAGCTAGGAAGCCTTCGAACAAAATGACAACAAAGAAAACAGGGATGTGAGTATCTAGGAAGCCAACCTGGACAATTTGTCAAAACTGATGAATGTAGTGCTTGTGTCTAAACTAAGTGGCTCACAGCTTTGTGCCCCTGAATCAATTAACATTTAATTTGACTTTTTACAACCTCACTTATCACCGTTTTTCATTCTTGCGAAGCTAACGAATGGTAGCTTTTCAGAGCTGACACTTTATGATTACTCATAAGCAACCACAATTTCAGACCAATGTAATAAGAGATTAATGTACCCGGTCTAGAAGCCACTGAAGGATTTAGGAGACTGAAACAAAAAACACACACCAAGAAATCTAATCAAGATGTACTATAATACCTCTGAGGAACCTCTTCACATATCAATGTGCAGGACTACAAACTGACCCAAGAGAGTGTCTGTGAAATATGCTACCATCAGCCTGAATTGAAAAGGATGCTGCTAGCATACCCTTCAGCTGTCCTGGGAAAAATGGGACATCCAATTTTTTTCACGCAAGAGTGGCCATTTTGGGCATCACAATCTCACCCCAGAAAAGCACCTTTTTCAAGACTGTGATCTTGCTTGGGAGTGTAGCCTAGAAGAAGCGTGGCCTGGTTTTTGGCCTGGACACATTGGCACTTATGTGATACTTGTGATGGTGTGAAATAAGGGTGGGGAACCTCAAGCCCACAACCAAATATGGTACTCCAGGCATCTCCATCTTGCCCTTAGGACTATGTCTGCACCACAGCCCTCACTGCCCCTGCCTCACAAGTGTTTTTGCCTCACTGGAATGTGTCCTTCAACTTTTCCTTGGTGTGGATGTGACCTATATACTTCTATAAAAAGAAAGAAAGAAAGAAAGAAAGAAAGAAAGAAAGAAAGAAAGAAAGAAAGAAAGACATATCTCGCTGACAAGTAATTCAGCAAATCTGATTTGTACTTGGAAAGATTTCTCATATTACTGTAGCTTTATAAGTAAAAAATGTAGCAGTTCTTTATTAAAAAATCACCTTCAGGAAATACAGCATTATAGGGAGGGAAACGTTTCGTTTAGAAGCCTTCACACATATCATGCATATCCTGACAGAGCTATCAAAAATCCATAAAACAATTTTCAAAAGGAACTCGCCCACGTGCTTCGTGCTATCCCCCCCTCAATAGTTGGTGTAATTAAGCCTCCTAGGCAGGATTCACTTCCAGTGGGATCTTGAGTTCAGTTTAAATTTAGAACAAATATCCGAATCTTTGAGCCTTTGATTGATGTGCTTGTGCTTTATCATGTAAAATGTCACCATGGCATCAAGAGCCATGCAAGAGGAGGCTGTCTGTGAGTAGCGTGGAAAGTCCAACGCATGGACGGGGTGTTGAGATCTGGATACGGTTGCCCCGTGTGCTTCAGGCTGTAGCTGGGGAGTCAGGGGCCAAATGGCCTCTCTAGCTGGCCCCTGGGACTCTTTGCAGGCCATGCTCCCTCCCCTGCCACACCCTCTGTTGGTTGGAGAACAGTTTGTGTAGAAACTACATGCTCCAGTACAAGGGAAACTTATATTTATTTATCCACCCACTTTGGCTTCTATCACTTGTGTAAGGCCCCCAAAAGACTCCCCAGGAGGGAAACTAGTCCTCAGGCTGGAAAAGGTTTCCTACCCCTTCTTTAGGACCTGGAATGACTCCACCAACCCCACTTGGCCATTGCATCCTTCTGGGTAGGAAAGGAGTATAAAGGGCTTCTTCCTGCTGACCGCATTCATTCCTGTTCAGAACTACTTTTCTCAGAGTGGTTACAGGGAACTCTGGCAATTGTAGGTCTGGGAGGGGAAGAGGGGTCTCCTAACCATTTTCAGCACCCTTAACAAACTTTAGTTCCCAGAGTTTTATAGATGAAGTCATGGCTGTTTAAATAGTGCTCTGGGATAGCTCAGTTGGTAGAGACTTTCAGTCTGAGAGTTGTGAGTTCAGGACCATGTTGGGCAAAACATTCCTGCCTTGAAGGGAGTTGGACTAGATAACCCTTGTGGTCCATGAATTCACAAATAGAAGAAGAAGAAGAGTTTGGATTTGATACCCCGCCTTTCACTCCCTTTAAGGAGTCTCAAAGCGGCTAACATTCTCCTTTCCCTTCCTCCCCCACAACAAACACTCTGTGAGGTGAGTGGGGCTGAGAGACTTCAAAGAGGTGTGACTGGCCCAAGGTCACCCAGCAGCTGCATGTGGAGGAGCGGAGACGCAAACCTGGTTCCCCAGATTACGAGACTACCGCTCTTAACCACTACACCACACTGGCTCTCTATGAATTCTATGAAATGTATGGTGTGGATGTGACCTTTGGTCTTCTTGAGCTCTCCAGTGTGCTTGTGTGTGCTGGATTATGATCTTTTTGAGTGTTGCATCCTGGTTTGTCCTTCAAATCTCCCTCTTTGCTCTTTGCTCTTGGCTACTGGTTTGTTCCTTGAGCCAACCTCAAAATCACGGTTTGCGCTTCATACCTGAGTTGCCCCCATGGCTCCTGACTCCCCTGAGAATGCTTTCAATATAGCTCAGCCCAGACTGTGTACAACAACTGTGTGCTATTGAGTACTGTCAATTATATACTGCCTACAAAGATCTTTCTAAAATGTCTCTAGTGCATTTGCACCTCTGAAAACCTTTAGAGACAACAAGGATTGTCTATTCCGGCCGTTTTGGGGTCTTTCTCAGCACCTCAGTAAAAAGAGCAACGGAATAGACTGAGGAACAAAGCTCAACTTCAGTGCTCATTCCCATTGTGGGTCATTGTGAACAACAACAATGCATTTGTCATGCTTCTTTTACTTAAAACGAAATTTGTAAAATATATTTGTTTCATGTATTGTATTGTTTATGGCCTGTCATCTCTCTTCTGTCAAGCTCAGAATGATTCGGCTCACTTCCTAAGGGTGGTTTGGAGAGTGAGTTACTAAAGATGTGCTAAAACAAAAAATAAATTAAAAAATGGAACATATGTTTATTTATTCTGAAGATTTCACCAGAGGACTATAACTGGGGGCACCAAACTGTCATCATTTCACTGGGAAGCACATCTGGTATAAGAAAACACCCTAAATGCAAAGTATTCTCTAGATCAGTGAAATGCTTCCTTCTGATTATTTGAAATCAAGAGATGAATCCAAACTTTGCCCTCAAAGGAAATGTTGGAAATAATTACATTGTCTAAATGTCAGGCGAGCTGTACAATGTAATATTCGTAGAGTTCTGTGTCATTATCAGTCCTCATTTTAATCAGAAAGCATTTCATTTCTCAAAAAAGGAAAGAAAAGCAGGAACATTCCCAGTAGAAGCAAGAAAAGAACAAGGTATCCTGATTAGGAAGAAGAAACCATGTTATTTCATTTGCCCTGACGGGGAAAACATTCCCTCAAAAAACTCAGAATCTTAACTGAGTAAAAGCAGCTTAGGTTCGGATTTACTTAACTTGAGGTGCATTTATGCGTATGTTTCATGCACACTTTGGTAACTTCATGTCCCCAGGTAAAAAATATATGACATTAAAGGAGCTCATAGTTATTAAACCAAGTGGCTGCTCTTTGAACTTTTAAAGGTCTTCACGAACTTTATCTTCAAAAGGAACGGTTTTGCCTTGCACCACTAGCTACCCTTCTAACTAGTGACCCAGTGTTGGTGAATAATCACTTAGTTGTTGTGTGGCTTTTTGTTATACAAAATTCTTTGAGGATGTTGTCCTAGGCAGGAAGGATATTAAACCGGTAGTGCCAAAAGAAAATTGATCAGCATAATTGAAGAATGGAATTAATTTAGAAAGGCAGGTTTGCAACGAGTGACATTCTGAACCTGTAGATAGGAATGCCAGGACTGGTATTTGCACTGAAAACACGAACACTAAACGTGATGATGGAATTCATAGAATTGTAGAGTCCTCCATACTATATTTGGGCAGCTAGCCCTTCCTACCTAAGTGCAGAACCTTACATTTGTCCATATTGAAATTCATTTTGTTAGTTTTGACCCAGTTCTCCAATCTGTTAAGGTCATCTTGAATTCCGATTCTGCCTTCCTGTGGTATTAGCTGCTGCTCCCAGTTTGGTGTCATCTGCAAACTGGATGAGCGTCTCTTCAATTCTTTCATCCAAGTCATTTATAAAGATGTTGAACAACAATGGGGCCAGTACAGAACCCTGCAGCACCCTGCTTGCTACTTTTTCCCAGGATGACGAAAAACTTGCTTTGAATATACAGTGGTACCTTGGGTTACATATGCTTCAGGTTACAGACGCTTCAGGTTACAGACTCCGCTAATCCAGAAATAGTACATCAGGTTAAGAACTTTGCTTCAGGATGAGAACAGAAATCGTGCTCTGGTGGCGCAGCGGCAGCTGGAGGCCCCATTAGCTAAAGTGGTGCTTCAGGTTAAGAACAGTTTCAAGTTAAGAACGAACCTCCGGAATGAATTAAGTACTTAACCCGAGGTACCTCCGTATACTTTATATTTTACTTTCTTCTGTAATGTCCCCCCCCCCGATTGTTTTATTTGATGTTTTAGGGTAGGTTGTAAACCACTTTGACTTTTTCTCTTAAAAATATAAAGCAATATAGAAATGAAATTAATAACAACAGTTGTAGTGTCTGGTGGCCACTATTTTCTCTGTAACGATGGGAAGAGAAAAGGGTTAAGCTTCACCTCCTTTGCTGTTCTTGGCCTAGTTAAATTTGAGCCCCCTCTTGCATAACTGATTTTTGGTAATAACAGAAATGGACCTTAGAAATGGTAATTTTATCAAAAAAAACTACCAAGAGCTGGACTGGAAGGTTGTCTAACCTTTTCCCATTTGCCTTTGCTTAATTTTTTTGTTATAGGAAACACACGATCCTGCTAATTAGCCCCTTGCTGTTATCTTTATAACATCTTTATTGGAAATAAAGTTCTGTACATGAATGGAATTATAAAGTCTTTGTTTTAATACCATTCTCAGAAAGTTATTATGACATTTAGTAGATTGGTATGCTTCTGACTTAATTTTTTTTTAATGGTTTTTAGACTTTAACCTTTTAGATGTCTTGAAAGCCATTCTAGTTCCAGAGATGGCCCCATGTATGAATGTTTCAACAAAGCGTTGCTGAAATATGTGAAATAAGAGGTGGAGGATGTCATTTTCCCCATTACTTCTCTGGTTCCTCCCTCCACATACCCCCCCCCCCCAATCAGGCTTCTCTGAATCACTGTCAGTGGCTGGAACAAAATGTTAACTAACCTATATACTAAGGCAAACTGATTGTCTGAGTGCAGTTCCTTATGTGAGCGCAATCAGGGCCGCCTTTACCTGTGGGTGCAAGGGGTGTGGGGCACCCGGGTGCTGAATTCTGGGGGGCTGAAGCTGCCTAAGCTCTTAACTCTCTACCTGTTATGAAATAATAAATAATTTTGATCAAGTTAGAAAAACAAAATACCGGTACATATACACCAAGGTATTACCGAAATGTAATACCTACTGTTTCACTAAAGGACTTTCGACTTTGTGCACTCATTTACCAAAGACGTGCCGTGCCAGCGGTGGCGCTTGTCATTCACAATGGCACCGTGCATGTGAAATTAATTCTTACATCAACATATTATGTTACGTATTGTATTGAGCTGCTATGCAACAGCGGGGTCAGAGGCACCTTTGACATGACTGATGTTTCTCATAAGTAGGTGCCTAAACAATACTTATAACTTTAAGTGTGGTGGTGTTGTATACTTAAGTATAAGTGTATTGTAAATAAATGAGCAGATAAAAAAAGTTTGCTTCTTTTTCCTCCCTTCTTTCGAAAACAAGAGATAAGGTGTAAGTGTGGTGTCTGACATAAGCATGATAAAAGTTCATTTGGGGGCTAAACTAAATTTGGGGACGCTGGGCGGATCTTTGCACCCCGGCGGCACTTATGCTAAAGGCAGCGCTGAGCGCAATGACATATCACACACATAAACACAAGAAGCCCAGTGGGGACTGAGCATGCTCAGTGAACATAAGAAGATAGAATGGGGTGGAGTATCCTGGAATAGGGTGTGTCTGGCTGGTGCAGGTCTCACTTGGTTTTGTGTCTGTCTCTATTTCAGAATGTTCTTGTCTAATGATTAATTAGTAGCTTTTTTTCTTTAAGATTTTCTGAACTGGCATAGTAAACTAAAAAGAGCCAAATGCTGTAACCTTTCCCTGTAGGGGAATTGATCCACCTGCTTGATCATTCTGGATGGGGCTATCTGTTTAGCCCATTTTAGTGTTGGCTAAGTTCTAAAATCTTCCTGGATGTTTTAACTGTGTATTGTCAAATGTACTTTTTTTCTGACTGACGGTCGAATAAAAGGTTGATGATGATGATGATGATCATTCTGGTTTTCCTTTTCTGAACCTTTTCCAACTCTACAATATCCTTTTGAGGCAAGGTGACCGCAACCCTCACAATATCCCAAATGCGGCTGTGCCATAGATTTGTATAACAGCACCGTCTAATTGACAAACGCCATAGAAATGGACAGATTTTAATAATAAATCACTCTGCTTTCAATACTTGGTAGTGTTCAAATATTCAAGAGCAAATACCTATAAAAAAGATCCCCGACAAACTATGAAAAGAAGCCTGGCTATATATATTAGCAGAACTTTGCCGGCATTCATATCTCCAGCTGGATTTACAGTATTATTAAGTATGTTTACTACCCTTTATGATAGGGAAAAATATTTTGAGATGCATGTTTAATGCACCCTTGTGCGGATACACGCTGGAGTGAGATCAAACATTCTTGCAATAAATTAAATTAAACCTGAGGACTTTTAATGCTTCATAAAGAGCAGGAGGTCAAAATACACAAAAGGATGACAGACACCTTTATGGGATATTAACCCAGCTCCAAGGATGTGTGAAATGAAAAGACTTCAGTGAAGTGAAATGAAGAGACTTATATGATTAACCCATAAGGAGGAGGAGGTCAAGTAAAGACAAACAAAGCATAAAAGTTACAAACTGAAGGAGACCTTTGTCTGGCATCAACCCACACTCCAAAAGTTTCAGATCAGGAATTATCTCACCAGAGGTGCTATTATTCAAGTCCAGCCCTGGCAGACTTACCTTTAGTGCTGAGAGCTTCCCCTGAAAATTGTAGGTGCATGAGGGAGATGATTTTGATCAGGCCATGGGTAGAGACAAGGCTTAAAGTGCCCACATTCTCCCAGGCCACAATTCAGCCCCCCCCCCCTGTTTCATTCACATTTTGATGCCTCACATTTTAAGGTGAACCTATTGGCTGGTTTGTCAGCCACAATCCCCTTTCGGACAGAGATGGCTTGGCCACTGTACTTCATTGCTCTGGTAACTTCCAGACCGGATTACTGCAATGCGCTCTACATGGGGCTGCCCTTGAAGATGGCTTGGGAACTTCAGTTGGTCCAAAATGCAGCAGCCTGATAACTGGTGGAAGTTGCATTTAGATCTCGTATAACTCCTGCTTTAAAACAGCTGCACTGGCTTGGCACTTTGCTTCTGGACCCAGTTTTAAGGAGCTCACCTAAAGCCCTAAATGACTTGAGTCCCAAATACCTGAAAAACCTCCTCTTACCCTTCAGACCCTTTTGGGTGCTGAGGTGAGCAAAGGGGATCCTCTTGGTAGTTTTTCTGCCCTTAAAGACTTGGGGTGGTAGTTGAGGAGAGGGCATCATCGGTGACAGCTCATCATTTGTGAAACTCCCTCCCCACAGAGGTGCATCTGGAGAACGCTGAAGACACACCTCTTTATCCTGGCTTTTGATGCTTGAGGTGTATTTTTTCCAGGACTCACCTTATTCTTATGACTGTAAGTTGTTTTAAACTGCTGTAATAATAATAATAATAATAATAATAATAATAATAATAATAATAATAATAATTTATTTGTACCCCGCCCATCTGGCTGGGTTTCCCCAGCCACTCTGGGCGGCTTCCACAGAGACCAAAAATACACTAAAATGTCACACATTAAAAACTTCCCTGAACAGGGCTGCCTTAAGATGTCTTCTGAATGTCAGGTAGTTGTTTATCGCTTTGACATCTGATGGGAAGGCGTTCCACAGGGCGGGTGCCACTACCGAGAAGGCCCTCTGCCTGGTTCCCTGTAGCTTTGCTTCTCGCAATGAGGGAACCGCCAGAAGGCCCTCGGTGCTGGACCTCAGCATCCGGGCAGAATGATGGGGGTGGAGACGCTCCTTCAGGTAATACTGTGTTTTGATGCTGTAACCCATCCTGGGACCTTAGCATGAAGGGAACGGTGGGAAATATAGAAATAAATTGCACTTTGTGAAGGATGGCCATGTTTCAGTTCGAAAGTGCAAATCAGGTGTGCCCACCTTTAAATGCAAACTGAATCGGATTTCTCCTCAATCTCTGGCAGTAGACCAAAATATCTGGAGAGCACTTGGATGGGGAAGGTGGATTCAGCCTCTTCCGTACCCTACAACTAAAATTCTCTCCTTTTGGACATTATCTCAGCTTCTTTCTTTAAATGCCTAAGCTCTTTCCTATAGCTTTTATGTCCTCTTTTTTCTCAGTCTCTCTCATTTTTAATTCCATCCCCTCTTCAGAATTTACTTCGGATGTTACTGTTTAACAACTACCCCCACCCCCCAATTCCACCTCTCTGCGCGTTTCACGTGTATCTCCTGTTTTTTGCGTGTAATCCTAAGATTGTGGGCAGCGGACTTCTTATTGGTTGCAATTTATTTAGTGCCTTATGCTGACACCCAATGATGGGAAGAGGTATGTGAGTCAAACCTTATGGAGATAAGACTCTGAATGTTTTAGCCTAGAGAGAAAGAAGAGCTAATGTACCGAAAGCTTTCAAGCATTTAAAAGGATCCCAGAAAGGACAGGGGCAACAATTATTCACCCTTGACTTTGAGGAAAGGGCAAGAAATGATGGCATTAAACTAGAGAAAGATAGACAAAGCATTTGGGAGAATATCCTAATTAGAAAATAGTTCATGGAAATAATATTGTTCCTAGGGTTGGCGGTATCTTGAAGGTTCCTAGAAGCCTTTGGACAGATCTGAAGGATTTTTGAGGTATAAATCTTACAGGAGATGGGGAAGTGTAGGAATAACGAGGGCGACGGGAGGTTGAATGCAGGTGAGGTGTGCAGAAGCACGCTGGCAAGCATACTCCAAGCAGGCTGCCGGCTGGTTCTGTAGAGGCTCCTTTTGTTAGCAGAAGTCAACAATTAGAAACAGTAGTGAAAGAAGGCTGATCGCCGAAGAATTGATGCTTTTGAATTATGGTGCTGGAGGAGACTCTTGAGAGTCCCATGGACTGCAAGAAGATCAAACCTATCCATTCTGAAGGAAATCAGCCCTGAGTGCTCACTGGAAGGACAGATGCTGAAGCTGGGGCTCCAATACTTTGGCCACCTCATGAGAAGAGAAGACTCACTGGAAAAGACCCTGATGTTGGGAAAGATGGAGGGCACAAGGAGAAGGGGACGACAGAGGACGAGATGGTTGGATAGTGTTCTCGAAGCTACCAGCATGAGTTTGACCAAACTGCGGGAGGCAGTGGAAGACAGGAGTGCCTAGCGTTCTCTGGTCCATGGGGTCACGAAGAGTCAGACACGACTAAACGACTAAACAACAACAACAAAAACAACAACAGTGAAACCACCCTGAACATGACGTATTTCCGTCTAAGCACATTTCCAGCATTAGCAAATACATGTGTCAGCAGGTGTTTTCCTAAAATGTTTTCCCCGATACTTGATTGCACCTGCGTCCCCGGTCATGCTCCAGCCAACCGTTATGCCTAGTAACCAAATCTGTGAGAGGACAAACGGTCAGGGGAAAAACCCTGTTTGCTAGCCAAGAAGGCAAAAGGTCAGGGAGCGTGGGCACAATGCTCCTTGGCACACTGTTGCATGCCTGGTGCGAGGTTTGCCTCAGCACAAGCGGAGCGTCACCTCCACGGGGAAGCAAGGGAGTTAAAGAAGCATAGAATTGTAAATTTGGAAGGGGACCCTGAAGGTAATCTAGTCCAGGCCCCTGCAATGCAGGGTCTGGGTTATGTTCCTTGGACTAAAGGAGTCTGCTGGGTGCAGTCTTGTAAGGGACTGAGGGGGTGGGGTTTACAAGTCGTGGATGGGGGAGAAATTTGATTCATTTTGCATTTAAAGGTGAAGCTATCTTTTGAAACAATATGAAACTATTTTCTGAAGCAACAGGAGAACTGCGACACAGCTATCCTTAAAATTCACACTTCACCAAATTTTGCAGTGCAGTTTTCCAGCTAAGTCACATGTACAAAAATGTATTTTCTAAAGTTTGCCAAAAATTTGAAAAACTATACATATGTGAATATAACATACAATTGTTATTAGGGACAACGTATTTGCACAAATCTGGATATTAAGCAAAATTGCAAAGAAAAATGTGTATACTTAGTTAGGAGAGACTCACACTAAAATGCTGAAGAATTAAAACACACACAATAATCTCATGTGGAAATGGAGAACTGAACTTAACATTGGAAAAATGAGAAAATGAGAGAAACCAAAATTGACAGATTCAACCATCCCTATTTACAAACAAGCCCTTAAGGTCCAGGGCAGAGGTGTGTGTGTGTGTGTCCAGCATTCTGTTCTCATGGTGGCCAACCAGATGTTTATGGGGCATTGTTCCAATAATACTCTGTTGCTTGTGGTCTCCAGAAGCTGGTATTATGCATAGGCATAAACTCCTAGGGGCTGAGGCACTTGGGGCCCCCGCAATGGGATGCCCTCCCCAATGTTCAAAGGGCAGAGAAGGGCAAACACAGAACCAGATGCATCTTTGGTGACCAGCATCTTCTCCCCTTCCTGCTGCGTGGGGAAGGGATGGGGGAAAGAGCCTCTAGGGCTGTGCTGCCATCGTGCTTGACTTTGACCTCTGGCTCCTTGCGACATCACACATGTGCTGTCAGCTGGTTGCGTCGGTCCCCCACAATCTTTTTCAGAAGGTGGTGCCTCTGTGGTAGAGGAACATTGATGCTGGTGATAATACATAGCCATAAGGATGAATATCTGTTGATAGCCTTCTTCTCTGTGAATTTTTGTTTAGAGTAATAGGTAGTAAGATAAATAAACACAAATTTTGCAATCTATGACACCCCTGCCTGCCCCCCATTTCAGGTGCAGTCTATTTTGATAGGTTGCTGATCAACATGTTGACCCATTCAGTGTCCCATTGTCTTAAAATAATACCGTGTAAATGGAATAATTTGAGAATCTCATAATTTGAGAATCTCATTCCCTCTTTTCTGTTGTCATTGCTTCTTCCTATACACCTCTCCTCCATTTTTCCTATATCTCCTCCATCTTTCCCTTTCATTTTTTTTTTTACAATAATCACTGAGAATATTTTTTTTATGTCTCTTATCTTCACCGAGAGCTGCTGAGATCTTTCCATTAATTTCCCTTATTATATTCAAGTACGTCAGGGTCACCTTTTGGAATGACTAATGAGCTGGTTTAAAGGTAGTGTGATTCATAAGTCTATAAGGGAATAAATAACACCAGGAAAACACGAGAGGGATCAAGAGAGGGAGGCAACTTCATCAGCGGTCCTCTACTTAAGAAGGAGGATTTGCATTCAAGGAGATCATATATGAGTGAATGAAGATGCACTCAGAAATAAGACTGCATTATTTTCTTAATGCTGTATTATTTTACTGTTGTTAGCTGCTCTGAGCCTGGCTTCGGCTGAGGAGGGCGGGATATAAATATATTATTATTATTATTATTATTATTATTATTATTATTATTATTATTTTGGGGATCGTTGTTGAAGATTAAAATATACCCAAAATACAATGCATGCAACTGCAAACGACAGTGACTTCGAAGATGGAGAGGACCCTTGTTCGCAAAAAGCCCTCCAGTGCACCAGTATGAAGAACCACAAATCAAGGGAGCTTGCATTTCATTAAATAAGATATTTATTAGAGTTTTACAAAACAAAAGTTCACAGAATAGAGGAAAAACCAAGAAAAATAAAAAATTCAAAAATACATAAAGAAGAAAAAAAAGAAAAATACAAAAAATAAATCCATTTTTTGATATTTTTAAGCTCATTTGCTTGTTTCCTTGACCTCCTCACACCTCCCCTTTTTGCATTCCCATTTACATAATCAATTCAGCAAATCCTTACCCTCTTTCCTTTATCTTGACTCTATATCTTAACATATTATGACTCTATCTTTTCATCCATTTAACAATTCATTTTTGCATATTCTTATTAACTTTTGTTTCTGAATACCACTTATTGCCAATCCAAACATAATTTTAACATTCATTAATTTTACAATATTTCTGAAGGTAGTCTTTAAATTTCTTCCAGTCTTCCTCCACCACCTCTTCTCCCAAGTCTCGGATTCTGCCAGTCATTTCCGCCAATTCCATATAGTCCATCATTCTCATCTGCCACTCTTCCAGGGTGGGTAGATCTTGTGTCTTCCAATACTTCGCAATAAGTATTCTTGCTGCTGTTGTTGCATGCATTTCAAACCAGAGGCCCATCTACTCCTACAGTGGGTTCCCAAAGTAGCTAACTAGACCACTATGGGAAGCCTGCAAGCAGGACCTGTGTACAGCAGTGCTTTTTTCATCTGTGATTCCTAGCAACTGGCATTCAGAAGCAAACTGGATACTGGAGGCAGAATATGGTCAACATAATTCTCTTTGGGCGCGTCTTATGTGGTATTACAGTTCTTGCAAGGGCAGATAGTGGCTGCATGCATAGGCCAGTGAGGAGTCTATAATGAATGCCACAGGATTATATGTGTGGGTGGTGCCAGGGGGAGGGGCAGGGGGGCAAATGTCCCTCCAAACAAGGAGTCTGTCCCCGCTTGTCCCCTGCCATTGCTGGACCACTAACAACTACTGTTGTGTTTTCTTTCAGAGGTCCTAAAAAATGGGACACAACTTGTCCAGCTAGAAAGGTATTTTGCCTCTTTTGTGACCCCCCTCCCCAAATTTTCTGACTGCAGGCCACCCATTTGAGAATTCTGGGGATCATTTCCACCCAGGCGTCTTGGATGGAGAGCATGTATGACTTGTACAGGGTTTCTCGAAGAGAGAAACAATGACAGAAGTCAGCAGGAGGAACCAGAACCACTGAGAAAATGGACGAAGTCTCGTCCTTTTCTTGCAGGTTTGAAATCTACACAGCTACAATTCTATATCCATTTATCCAGGAGTGTCCTGTTGAGCTCAGTATGGCTTACTTTTAAGTGGAAATGCATCAGGTTGCACTAAAATAGGCTTGCTTTTTCTCATACTATGTTTAGTAGATTCCCAGGGCACCAAACAAGCAGAGCATCCCTGTTCCCCTATTCTTGTGATGTTTGTACCTTTAGGTCTGTCCCAATGCCGTCCAAATCAAGACATTATTTCAAATGCTTCATCTAAGATGTTATTTCCTTGAAGTTCAGGGCCATCACTTCTTGCCCTATCCCCTTGGTAAAATTTTTTGTTGCATTGTTGCATTGACACCTATAGTTGTTCTAACCTAATTTCAACGTGCTGGTTTCGTATCTGAAGTTGGTTTTGTTTTGTAAGCTCTAGTTTTTTTTTGCAATTCATATTTTTCACTTTTCACCATAATCTTTGTTTTTCACAATGCAAGAATTCAATATTTTATTAAACACATAGTCAAAGTAGTACAATATGAGTATAAATGTAAGTGACTTATATAGAATTGAACATGACATGTATAGCATTGAAAATGACATGTTTATCTATGTACAGCTGGAGGTATGCAAAAAAATGTATTCCCTTGGGATCGCTTGTGGCCCATGGGCCTTAGGTTGCCGACCCCTGATCTAGGCTAAGCATTAAGAGTCCCTGGGTGCAGCCTTATCTCCTTAGCTTTGCCCCCCATAGTCTATATCATCTTTATAGCTCTATTCAATCCTTGCTAGCTCATCAATCTCCTTCATGCATTGTGGTGCTTAAAACTTACCAGAGGGCTTTAAATGAGGTGTCCAAGTGGGTCTAGAAACCTGGGGATACCAGAAGGACTTCAAAGATGGCAGGACACATAGTTAAAGTCTGAAAGTTGTCTACAATGCTGCAGCTCCACTGGTGCAAGCGTCTTCCATGCATGCAACAGAACTTTCTCTTCCTCTCCTGTCCCACCCAAGCAGCCATACACACACAATCAGCTCCAGAGGGCTGAGCTGAGGGAGCAGATTTTGTGGGGTGCACAAACTTTGTGTGGGTCAGCCTTCCCCAAGTTGCTGCTCTCCAAAGGTTTTTGACTACAACTTCCATGAACCCCAGCCTACATTGCCAGTGATCAAGGATGATGGCTGTAGTGTAAAATGTCTAGAGGTCACCAGTTTGGGGGAGAATGGTGTGCAAGACAAATGTCTGAAGAGAGTTTTCATGCTCCAAAGAAGTCATTGGCTTCCCTGATCTGTATAAGGCTAATGAAGGATGACATCATGCTTTGGAAGACTCATTTGTAACAGTGTTTGTAACTTATTAAAACAAGGGCGGGGAATAATAATAATAATAATAATAATAATTTATTTATACCCCACCTATCTGACTGGGTTTCCCCAGCCACTCTGGGCGGCTCCCAACAGAATATTAAAAACACGGTAAAACATCAAACATTAAAAACTTCCCTAAACAGAGCTGCCTTCAGATGTCTTCTAAAAGTCAGATAGTTGTTTATTTCCTTGACATCTGATGGGAGGGCATTCCACAGGGCGGGCGCCGCTACCAAGAAGGCCCTCTGTCTAGTCTCCTGTAACCTCACTTTTTGCATTGAGGGAACTGCCAGAAGGTCCTCGGAGCCGGACCTCAGTGTTCGGGCTGAACGATGGGGGTGGAGATGCTCCTTCAGGAATCTGTGACCCTCCAGATGTTGTTGGATTCCAACTCTCCTTAGCCTCAGCCAACTTGACCAATGATCAGGGATGGTGGCAGCTGTAGTCAACAAGACTGGAAGAGTCACAGTTCTTACACCCCGTGTTAAAAAGTCAATCAAACTGAACTGAAGAGCAGCAACCAGGATTCAGCATCATATCCTTGCAGATGTTTTATGTGTGAGAAGAACTAAGATTATTTTCAAGGGTTTTCATACATTCCTAACAAGAGCCAGAGCAGCATAGCATGCCAATTTATTATGAAATACTTTGGGCATTTTCACTGTACAAATGTAATGAAATGAAAATATGGCATGGAATGAATCAATTTACCCTTGCTGTCTTGAAATTTCAATGTCACAATCCGTCCTGCATGACAGATCCAGCCTTTGGTGGGACTTTGGTACAAAAAACTTTAGATAGTTTAGCAGGTGCTAAATGATTCTGCACTGTAATTTTCTGAGGCCATTACCAGTCATATTCCATCTCCTGAATAATGTCTCATTTTTTTTTGTAGTAAAAATGGCAAAAGGGTTTCTCTACAATGGAATTGGGACAATTACTTTAGGAAAATTACACTACATTATCTCTAGAGTGTCAGAAGATGGCAGCCAATTTCTGTTGTTTGATCAGGATATTAAAGATCGCCTCATTCTGCAAGAGCAAAAACTCTCTGAGGAGGAAATGAGATTTAATAGTAATGTTCAGATTACCTGTCAACCCTAAACACATTTCTATCCATCAAGCGGGCAACATAACATTGACTTCTCTAGCATTTAATAGTTAATTTGCATAACCCAACAGTGCTGGTATGTTCTTTAGTCTTAACGAGAACTTCTGCATGTATACAATATTCCTCTGCAAACCATAAGCAAAGGTAAGAATTCAAATTTGGAGACCTTTTTCCTTTGAAGAAACAGCACATAAGAAACAATACCAAAGTGTTTGATACACTTTCAATATGAGGTTCTGGTTTTGGCCAACTTTATGCAAACAGTGGTTTTAAGTAGGAAATTTGTTCCAAGAGTGGACCACTTTAGATTAGAGGCTAAAGAGGGAATTCCCATAAGCATCACCCTGGCTGCTACACATGCAGAAATACCACACAGAAAAGAAACAATCTTCTCCTAAACACCAGTGTCCTTCCCACTCCCCATCTGGAACAATGGACAAACCTTGGAACAATGGAACAATGACAAACCTAGACAGCATCTTAAAAAGCAGAGACATCACCTTCCCAACAAAGGTCCGTATAGTTAAAGCCATGGTTTTCCCAGTAGTGATGTATGGAAGTGAGAGCTGGACCATAAAGAAGGCTGATCGCCAAAGAATTGATGCTTTTGAATTATGGTGCTGGAGGAGACTCTTGAGAGTCCCATGGACTGCAAGAAGATCAAACATCTTCATTCTGAAGGAAATCGGCCCTGAGTGCTCACTGGAAGGACAGATCCTAAAGCTGAGGCTCCAATACTTTGGGCACCTCATGAGAAGAGGACTCACTGGAAAAGACCCTGATGTTGGGAAAGATGGAGGGCACAAGGAGAAGGGGACGACAGAGGACGAGATGGTTGGACAGTGTTCTCGAAGCTACAAACATGAGTCTGACCAAACTGGGGGAAGCAGTGGAAGACAGGAGTGCCTGGCGTGCTCTGGTCCATGGGGTCACGAAGAGTTGGACACGACTGAACGACTAAACAGCAACACATATGGAAAGGTTGGCCAACCACATACTTCGCCCATCTGAAGTGTACACTCCAGGAACATTTTCCACCTCTTCTGCTGTTCGTGTGAACCAGGCCTGTATGGGGAAGGGATCCCAGAGTATATTTGCTCACTCCAAAAATGATTGCAATCCCATTTTTTGTCGTTGTTAAAGAATGTTTGAAAAGAAATATAGCCACAGATAGATGACAATGGCAACATGGCATATATTCTTGCTAGACTGTTGTATTCTGGTCTGATGCCTGATATCACACATAAGCATCAAAGGCTGGAAAAAACCCACAGATAGCTCAGAATGAGCAACTTGCTCCAACAAAGGCTGGCAGCCTTTGAAGCTTCTGTCTCTACACTCCCTTCTCCAGACTTCAGAGCCTTAAAGGGCCACCAGCCCTCTTGCCTGAAGACAGGCGCTCTTCCTCCATTCTTCTTCCTGGTATGTTCTCTGGACTGCTGGACCAGTGACATGCACTGAGAGATATCTGACAACCTAGGGGAAGGTGTCCGTGAGGGTCCAGCCTCTGATCCTACAGGCCCTGGTGGTTTGAGAGGTTATTCGGGGGGGGGGGGCTGCTCTCTGATGTCCTCCAGCCTTCAGCTCAAGAGCACTCAAGACCACTAGACCAAGCTAGTGGTCTAGTGGCTCTGCAGCTTCCAGCTATGCTTCTAGATTGCTGCTGGATGTCAGCAACCTCGTCCAGAGATTGTGGGACAAAGCTTCTAAGTGACGCTCCTTTCCCATTCCACATGTTTGCTTTATATGCATTTGTTGTGTGAACAGGGCCAATGGCTGCTTAGCCAGAGATGGGCCCCTGACTCGTGTTTCTCACCTGTCTCTATCACTGTCAGCAGCAGAAAGAAATTTGGGGGTGGAGGGTGGGGCGCAGAAGGAAGAAAGTCTATTTCTAGGTGGGTGAGTTGAACCCCACATAATAAGATCTCTGAAAGAAAAATAGCAGTATATGTTAATGAGATTAATCCAGCAAAGGGTACGTGTAAGTGGGAGAAAGCTCTTTGGTTTTTTTTGGGGGGGGAGGGGTTTACTTCCCTGCCCCCTGGCACTGCCCATGTTCCCCTGGACTCCTAATTTATTATAAATGATAAATGTAATACTACTTAATATCCTGATCTTGATGCATTCGGTGAGAGGGTAAAAGGGGCTAATAAGAACTTTTCCTCTGTAGGTACATATATATATATAGGGTTCTGACATTTTAACATGCCCTTTTCACTGATAACTTCCCTGGGATTTGGTTGAAAAAGGCGGAGACATTCTTTTCATGGGATAACTGGAGGATGATACGAACTCTTTGGGGATCAATCTATGGCACCAGATCCAACAGATTTTCTGTTTTCCAGCGGAGTTTTCCGCCCCTGACAGGTATTGAATACAGAGAGGTTCAATTCACAATAGGAGGGTGCTTAAATCTGACAAAAAGATAGATAATGATAATGAAGCCTAGTGGCACAATCAATAGGGCAAGAAATTCAAAAAGATGTTCTGTGACTTCGTTCTAAATGCTTTAGTTCTGGCAGTACCCACCGTGAAAGAAAAACTACTTAATACTTTCTTTTCAAAACTTTATAACCCAGAATGACTCCTGCACAGCTTTATTTTTCATGACAATGAGGTTTGGCTTTTTAATATAGCAGAGCGAACTGCCTGAAGGTTAGAGAATATCAGACATAACTTAAACCTGGGCCGGGGGGCGGAGGGGAGAAGGGGCCTCATTGCCATTCTGGCAGGTGCAGGATGTGCATCTAAATAATAAAAAGTAGCGCCCAAAAGGCAAACTTATTAATGCTAATACAATTAAGACTTCTAAAACTCCTAAAAGCAACTGCCTACTATCAAACCAATAATTTCAGGATTCCAGGGAGGCAACCTTCAGTCATCAAATGCTTGGGTAAGCAGGAATGCTTTTAAATTTCTCCTAAAAAGTTAATAGTGAGGGATACTGACACAGCTAACTGGGGAGAGCATTCCACAGACAGGGGGCTGCCACTGAGAAGGCCATGTTATATTCTGTAGATCAGTGCCAGCCAGGCAACCTCCAATAGCCACACCAGCAGAGGGCTTCCTCTGCTGATCACAGGCCCCGAGATGGTTGATCATGGAGAAGGTCCTGAGTCATTTAGGACCTCATATGCTAGTATTGATTCATTGATTTGGGCCCAGTAGCTCACTAGCAGCCAGCATAGCGCTCTAAGTACTGGTGAAACATGCTCCCATCGGTATGATCCGCTTTCCAACCTACAGCCACATTTTGCACCACCTGTGGAAGAGCTGGTAGAGCAATGAATGAAAATGTTAGCTTTGTACAGTAGGCCAGCATGTGGAGGAGCGGGGACGCGAATCCGGTTCACCAGATTACGAGTCTACCACTCTTAACCACTACACCACACAGGCTCTCCACCACGCATTATCAGGGTTTAAGCAAGCAGAATTTGAGCCAGGCAAATGCATTTATGATGCAATGCAGGGCCTTTGGGGTATGTGGCTTGGGGAGAGCTTTAAGAGCCAGATAGTGAAGACCATTGGGTACCACTGAGCCCCCAAGGCTAAGGTTTCTCACCCTGGTCTACGCCAGTCACTGAAATTACTGGATTTCCCATTGTTTTTCACGTTCTCTGGCAAAGGGATAACTTTAACTACCCAACCATTCTTAAGCTGCCACCCTAAGCACACTCAATTGAGAGAGTTAAAGGAAATCTGCCTATTCAAATATATCACATGACATGCCCTTCCTGAGACTGTGCCCTGTGGGGGATTGCATGTTTTAATGCCACCTATTTAAAAAACAACTCCTGCACACAGTGTATTTGAGTTATCTTAGACAATAAACATTTCAGTGCTAGCTACCCATATGCAAAGATGTAGGGAATATTTAACTTATGGAATTGCCACAAGATATGGTGAGGACCATTGACTTTGATGGAGGATAGGTTGACCAATGGCAGTTAGCCATTACATCTACATGGAATATCCAGAATCAGTAAAAGGCAATTGTGAAAGGGCAATCTTAAGATGAATTTTTGTTCCAGCTTCTATCGTGCACTTCTGAGAAGTATCTGGCTGGTCACTGTAGGAGACGGGATGGTGAACTTCATGAATCTTTGGTCTGATCCTGCAGGGTGCTTTCTATGTTGCTATGTTCATATTCTCAGAATCCATGGTTAGAGTCTACCTCATCCTTAGCAAATCAGTTTTAAAATTACTTTCGTGGATAAGGAGTGGTGGGAGGAGAGAAAATAAAAAGTAGCTCACTTGGAGCTAATCTAAAAATGAATTTCAGGAGAGGATGCAGCTGAAACTGTATCTTTGTGACCCAAATAGAGTTGGAGGTTATAAGGAGGAGGCAGCTAGGTAGTCATCAAAAATTATAGATCCTGAAATAAGTTACGTACACGTAGAATGTTTTGTTCCTGGGACTATTAGAGAGGTGTTATTTTGGATGACTATGCCAGCTATAATTAGTGTTCTGTGCCATTGCCAAGATGAATAGGCTTTTTCACAGAATAGATTGTGCCAAACATAACTGAGTTGGTTAGAAAAGAAATTAGTTTTGTTTATATTTTTGAGGGCATTTTGGGATTGCATTATGGTGAGCAGTAATAAAAAGAATTTTTTTCCAAAGAGTTCAAAGTACCTTATTTGTAACCTATTCATATGTATAATTCATCTTACAAATAACAAATGATATCCCTACTGCTTGAATACAATGAACATCTTTATCAAAAGGAGCAAATGATGAGTTTCAGCTTACATTTATTGTTATGAGTTTTGTTATGAATTGCCTGGACCCTGCTTCTAATTCCTGGATCCAGCACAGATTCAATTGCTGGAAGAGCCAGGCCAGCCTGGTAATCACCTGGGAGACGAGCCATTAAGAAAGACAATGGTCCATTAAGATGTGAGAGCCTCCTCTGTGAATTCAGAGTTAGTTTGGAAGACAAAGAGTTTTGAAGTAGAGTTTGAGAATTGAGTTTAGAGTTGGCGTTTTTGCGTGATGTGAGCTGGGGAATAAAGGTTGCAGTCTGGTAAAGGCTGCAGTCTGTAAAACGCAGCAAGCTGGAGAGGTCAGAGCCATAGCTGGGCTCAGTTTGAATCCAGGC
Source organism: Podarcis filfolensis (assembly GCF_964270895.1). Classification (NCBI taxonomy): domain Eukaryota; kingdom Metazoa; phylum Chordata; class Lepidosauria; order Squamata; family Lacertidae; genus Podarcis; species Podarcis filfolensis. The sequence goes on along the minus strand of NC_139608.1, from coordinate 18,894,741 downwards.
TTGAGAGAAGCAAGACTCTTTTGGAGTGTTAATGCTGTGAGCCCCTCCATCCTAGGTTCAGGTTGTATATATGTATAAATATGCAATCTATCATAAAGACACCACAGTCTCCTCTGTGCCTCATTTCCAAAGGAAACACAAACCCTGGGTAAGTGGTTGGATCCCTGGAAATACTCCTCCATGCAATTTAAGAAAAACAAATTGCTGCACTTACAAAATGAGATCAGCCCAAGGATATCTGGCTTTCTATGCGGAGGGAATATTTTTTTTTTTGTATAGATGAGTATTTGATCATATAAACTCTCATCAGCACCCTGAAATGGTACAGCCTAGACACAGGCTTATTAGCTCAGTGAGCACTGGGCCTGTGTGTCCCATTATGAACTAACAAACTGCTATGTCTATGGAATAAAGAAATGCTTCATAGTCCTGATGGATAGCTAGCCTCCAGCTGTTTTCAACATTAACCACCTCAGTGAGAATGAGGTTGGAGACATTTCCTATCAAAACATGCAGTTAAGTTGTAGCTCTCTGAGAATGGTCACTTAGTCTGTCTCACAAGCATGCCTCTCGGACACCACATAATTCTTCGTGTCTGTCTATCTATTTGATTCCATTTATTATTTCAATTCAACCTGTTCTTGATGAGCTTGCATTCCCCTTAAAGAGTAAGACATATGTAGTTGGGGTTGCTCTTTAACCCATGGCTTCCCTTGATAGTCAGTGGTGAGGAGTGTTGTTTGTTTTTAGCAGCTTGGGGTAGATTGTCAGCTGTGCCCTTTGCTGGAGAACACAGAGTTGGCCTCAATAATCAATGCCCTGGCACAAGATTGGGGAACATCAAACTTGAGGGTCACATGCAGTCCTCCAGGCCTATCTAACGGGCCCTCATGACTCTCCCCAGTCCACACCCTCCTTGAGTATTTTTGCCTGGCTGAAATGTGTTCTTAAATTCAGAAAATGCTTCTTAGCTTGCCTGGATGGAGGGGGTCTGTGAGTTTGTTAGTGTAGAATGTAGCCTACTGTACAATGGTAACCTCTACTTTTGGCCCCTGGAAGGTTTTGCAGAATGAAATGTGTCCCTCAGGTTGAAAAGCACCCCCTCCCCATCCTAGTTACTTCCAGGTTTCATTGTTGCCATGCTCTGCAGCGCCAGATGTTTTTCTGGGGCTTAAATATTGGACAACATCACACACGGGTCAAGAAAACCCAACCCACTCTGTTTTAAAGTGTAACCAGTATGATTTTTTTGCATTTAAGCAAGGAAGGGTCTTGGAAATATCGCTGTTGTTTCCTACCTACATTGCATGCCAATAAAGGAAGATCACGGACAACAAAACAAAAATAGCTTCCATCCATCATCGAAGGAGTAAAGTCTACCCCTCTCAAGTGAACTACTGATTTTTTGTTCTCCCATCATCCATCTTGATTTTGGGCTGTTGCTGCAGTTCTTGTATGGGTGGCAGATGATTAGCAAATGCTGTGCCCATTTGAGTTTCTGAGATTGTCGAAGGTCAAACTGAGAAAAGCCTCTGGTGTTTCTGGCAGTGAAATATACAGTGCGAAGGGAATGTTCTGTTTTCACGAATGCCTTTGGCAGGGCTCTGTTTCAATATGTCCACTCATTAATCTTAACCTAAGAGTTGCTCTTCATCATCTATCTTTCCTTGTGCTGTAGTTGAGTGGTCTTTGTAATTATGAGCAGGCCGAACACACTCAGGAGTACATTCTGCCTTGAGATGGCATTCCTTACAGCTGACAATTGTAGCATGGAATAGGAAGAAGAAGAAGAAGAAGAAGAGTTTGGATTTGATATCCCGCCTTTCACTCCCTTTAAGGAGTCTCAAAGCGGCTAACATTCTCCTTTCCCTTCCTCCCCCACAACAAACACTCTGTGAGGTGAGTGGGGCTGAGAGACTTCAAAGAAGTGTGACTGGCCCAAGGTCACCCAGCAGCTGCATGTGGAGGAGTGGAGACGCGAACCCGGTTCCCCAGATTACGAGACTACCGCTCTTAACCACTACACCACACTGGCTCTCTGAATTGTATACTTGATGTTTGCAATTTATTGGTAGATATGTGTGTGTGTGTGTGTGTGTGTGTGTATGAGAGAATGGTGGTTTTAGGTACTTGGCAATGTTTTTAGTTGCTCCGTGCAATGCCTTACATAACAAGGAGTGTGAAAATTTTGCTTCATGATGTGTCTCCATATCTAGAGAGCTATATGTGATGGGCTTCTTTCTCTTGTTTTATAAGCTTCTAGCTCATATCAGTCTCTACTGTATATGCCCTTGGGGAAAGATCAGAAGCATCCTGGACAGGGTTGCTTCACAGTTAGGTATGATAATTTAGATGTCAATGCTGGTGGGAAGGTTTTAGTGGTGATGAAACTTCTGCTGAAGAGATTCAAGAAGGATGAAAAGCTAGCTCATGGATCAATGGATGGATGGATGGATGGATACAAGATTATGGAAAGCTGTTTGTTCTCCAAGAATTCAGACACCTCTTAAGATGCTGTGTCAAAATATTACATGATGGTTCCTGAGACTGAGGAGCAGGTTTTGGTCCATGTTGTCCTACAACTGGACACCATTTTGAATCTTGATGGCAGAATAAACCTGGGTATGACGACTGGCAGACTGAATAACACTGAGCACAAAGCTGCTAGTTAACTAGAGACTGTTAAATTAGTATTATTTATAATAGAGCCTTTGTTATGAATATTTTCAGTTCTCTACAGCACTCTGGAAGAGAATGGAAGAGTTCTCAAACAATCACACTTACTGAAGCAGAGGGATTTTGTGCTTTTGATAATTTTGTTACAAGGGATAGATGAAGCAAAGGCCTGAAAATGATCCTCTCAAGCATTTCTGGAGAGCTTTGAAACCCCTTGAAAGCATGTGATCTGATGTTTGAAAGAATGCTCAAGGTGATATCTCCGACCTAGGGTTGGAATTTCCCCCCCGATTTAGTTCATATTTTCATGTTTTTCTCTCCTAATAAACATAGTTTTGTATGCAGTTTTAACTACTGTACACATTTTTGCAGGCAGTTTCCCCATAATATAAAGCATTTTGTATGTTATTTTCACTGATGTATGTGTCTTTATGCCAACTTTCCCTGAAAGCATATTAGTTTTGTACCTGTTGTTTGCTCAGACAACTCCATTGGAAAATTCAGCAAACTGTGAATTTCAAATGATATCTGTGTTTCAGTTTGTGTATTGATTCAAGAAGTGTGAATTGAAGAAGAAGAAGAAGAGTTTGGATTTGATATCCCGCCTTTCACTCCCCTTCAGGAGTCTCAAAGCGGCTAACATTCTCCTTTCCCTTCCTCCCCCACAACAAACACTCTGTGAGGTGAGTGGGGCTGAAAGAAGTGTGACTAGCCCAAGGTCACCCAGCAGCTGCATGTGGAGGAGCGGAGACGCGAACCCGGTTCACCAGATTACGTGACTACCGCTCTTAACCACTACACCACACTGGTAGTTTCTCATTAACATGCAAACAAAAACATGAGATTTCATCTCTGTCTGTAGCCATAACCTACCTGTGGTCAGTGTATTGTCAATCTAGACCCTCTTGTATCAGATTTGTTAATAACCTAGCTTGACACCTTATGTCATTTATCATTTTTTGATCATAATCTGTTGTTCAAATAAAGGTCATTCCATTAGCTATTGTAAAAGGTCCTTACAATACTGTGAATTACACCATAACCAATAAAAACAAGAGAACAACAATATGTGAAGCTTTGAAAAAGACTTGTCAACTTGGCAGTACACCAAGTTGCTTTGCACAAAGGTACGTCCCAGTTTTTGCAGGGTTACGTGGAACACAAAACTAGTTGCTTGGTGTCTTTCTTTGCAAGTTTCTGTTAAATTCCAGCCCTTACTGAGGTCAAACCTCTGGGCTCAAGAGGAGCAATAATGCATATAAGTGGGATAACCAGAGATTGAACGTTGAGAGGTTTTTAATGGGACTTGGCTGAACTTTCTCAGTGCTCAGTTTTCACCTGAACATTGCTCTTTAGAAATGGCAGGATGGTGAAAGGGTGCTTTTGTGCAGAAATATTTTGTTTGGCTCCATAGAGTTCAGCATTTCTCATAATAAACTAGGCCTTCAACTGTTTTCAGTTTATATCACTTTGCTATCTTTTCTTATTCTATCTGAAAATGTCCATCATATGCTTTTCAAAGAGGGAAAAGTTCTCAAAGCAAAATATATTTGGCTTACATGTAATACAAATGTTATTATGTGGTTACAGACCTGATAATATATATTGACTTTGTGATTTTATTGGTTCATTTTTAACTGCTCCATGATGCAAAATATATTGAAAGAAGTCACAGTCTCTCTCTCTTTCTCTCTCTCTCTCTCTCTCTCTCTCTCTCTCTCTCTCTCACACACACACACACCCACACACACACCCCACACACCCACACCCACACCCACACACCCACACCCACCCACACCCACACCCCCCACACCCTTCAACTGAAAGTTCCCAGAGTGGCTAACATTAGATCAATAATAATAATAAAAAACAAGACTACTGGTTTACAATTCAAAATACATAACACAAAGGGAAAATGGACAAGGAGGGAAGAGGAAAAGAAGCAAATTGAGGCACCATGCTTGAAGTTGCACATAGTGATGCAAGAAGGAATCAATTTCTGTTCCAATCCAGGGACAAGGGACAAGGACACTGCATCCTGCAGAAAGTTGTTGTAGGCCCCACTTGTAGTATCTAAAGCTTGTACAGTGGTACCTCGGGTTAAGTACTTAATTCGTTCCGGAGGTCCGTACTTAACCTGAAACTGTTCTTAACCTGAAGCACCACTTTAGCTAATGGGGCCTCCTGCTGCTGCTGCGCCGCTGGAGCACAATTTCTGTTCTCATTCTGAAGTAAAGTTCTTAACCTGAAGCAATATTTCTGGGTTAGCGGAGTGTGTAATCTGAAGCATATGTAACCTGAAGCACATGTAACCCGAGGTACCACTGTACTTTAATATCTTATGAGGTTGTACTTGTAATATCTTAGGAGGTTGTACTTGTAATATCTTAGGAGGTTGTCCTTTTTTAAAAACAACTTCTTTTCACCAGCAGATCTGCTGCTGCTGAAGAGCTGTTCCATGCTGATGACTTTCAGCTATTAGTTTTGTAAAGAATATCACACCCTAGTAAAACCAATGAGGAAGGAAGGAAGGAAGGAAGTAAGGAAGGAAGGAAGGAAGGAAGGGCAATTGCAGGGGGGGCAGAACCATAAGTGAATACTTATGTGAATGGGTATAACACAGCCAATCACATAAGATACAGACATACTGTTAGGCAAACATATAATTGTTAGAAGATGATGGCAATGTGCTTCAGTAAACGTCAGCATGATTCAAATCAAAAGAGAGGAGAGAATTTAAAACATGCTGGGAAAAAGACAGAATTTGTTTGAGCCAAAACAAATAAACAAACAAACAAACAAACACAGAAGTGAAAGAAGTCACAATTTTGTTCAGCCTTAGTTTTGAACCACACCAGGGATTACATATTGCCTTCAGATACTTGCAGTTCCCGTGATTGGGTGTGTGAATGACTTTTAGAGTGGTATGAACATGGTTTAAATGCATGGTGAGGATGCATCCCTCGTCATTTTGCTCCATCCACAGATAGCTGGACGTCAGAGGTATCAGAGAACAACTAGCTATAAGTCCTGCAAGACCCTGAGGCAAGGCAGTGCTCAGGCACACTGCTAAAACAGAGCAGCAGTCTGACGTTTGCTTCAGTCAAACTTAGACTGAGCCTTATAAAGGAGTGTCCATAGAAACTAGCCTACCTGCACAAAGGTAAAACCACGGTTCCCAGGATTCCTTTGGGGGTAGCCATGGCTTTTAAACTGTCATCAGAGGGTTCTAAAATGTATGATGTGGCTGTGACCAAGGTTTCCCTACCATGTACTTAACAGGAGTTCAAAAAACACATTTCGGCCAGGCTAAAATGCTGGAGGAGAATGCAAAACGGGTCTGGTGAGGGGAGGAGCTTGGCAGCATGGGGGTGTGGTCTGGGGAGAGTCCCAAGGGCCAATAGGGAGGGTTGGAGGGCCATATTTGAACCCTGGGCTGGATGTTCCTTGTGCCTGGGCTAGAAGGATGTGGGAAATAATCTAGCAGAAAGGGTTTGGGTCTGGAGGGAGCAGTGGGCATGACGGGAGGTGGATAAATCCTGGTTTCCTCCCAAGATGGATAATGCTGTATCTCTCCCCAATCGCCATTTATTTTTCAATTAATTAAAGGTCATTACAGTAATGGATTATAATACTCATTAAAAACAACAGGACAGTGAATCAGTCATGACAAAGTTTGAGGCTTTTCAAAGAGCCAAGTCCCACTGGCGCGTCACCAAATTATCTTGTGCAAAAGTATGTCTTAGTTTTCATAGCCCCCACCCCCTGCTAAGATGGTTGTGCATTAGTCCGAGTTGAACAGCACAAAACGTAACTTTCGCCAGGTCATTAGAATTTCATAACGGATGTAAATTTGTGAGGGGTTTTTCTGTTGGAGATGCATCGTATTTAAAGATGAGAAGAAAATCTCACTTCAGTTTCAAAGCTATCACCATAGATTTGTGTATGCAAAACTAACAGAATGATAATAATAATAAAAACCAAGAAACTTCAAGTCTTTTCTCTGCTGTGTTTGGTGTGTGGTTTGCTATGAGCCGAATACAACACTGATGGCTCATAAAAAGACATTATCAAAACATTCAGACAAGCTGTTTTCAACACTCCTCTTGCAGTGTGAGTTTGTTGCTAAAGGAAAACACTGAGAGCTGCTGCTGTTACGAAAAAGGAGCAATGCTGCTGAGTTCTCCAGGTGGCTGGAAAGCCAAACAGGATGTTGATGTTTTGGGACTGTACCGTGGGAACAAGGGACAGTCTATTATGTGCTCTGAGCACCGGATGTTAGCTCAGAGTGTCACATGACCCTGTACTGGAAGTACATGGGTGGAGTTTTTCTCTCTCTGGCTGCGGGTATCAGAGGGTACAGACATGTTTTCTCTGTACTGGTGAAAGACAGGAATAAAGACATGTAAATATATTTCTGTCTGTCTCATTCCCCTCCCTGGGAGAGGAGGGGGAGGAATGGTGTGTTCTTCTTTCACGTTGGGAAGAATCGCCGATTGGAGACCTCCCTTGATCCTGCCGGGAGTCGCAGACAGGAGGTCACAAGGATTCAAGCCGGGCACCTGGAGGGTGGCCAAATTCCTCTGACTGACAAGGCTTGATTCAACAGCTGCCTCCCCCTTTGCTGTCCTGCATTAGCCTAAATCATTACTCTTAAACACCCCTAAAAGCCTCACAGATGTGCAGCCGCTGCCTCTGAATTCGGCAGCACAGCAAAATGCATCCTTGCTTAATTCTTTCTAGGCTCTTCAACCTGAGATATGCAAATAGGTACTTGGCACATTTCCAGGGGCAAGTGATCCTTTCAGGTTAATTACTGGATATTATGGAGCCTCTAGCCCTCCTTGATAATCTGTCAGCATTTCATTTGAAGGAAGCAGATGTTCAACTGAGGAGTTGGGCGAGAGCGCTGATGGCCTCATCGGCACCGAAAGCATCATCATACCTCTTTAAACAGTCACAGCTTCCCACAGTGAATCCTGGGAAGTGTAGTTTGTCATGGGTGCTGAGAATTGTTAGGAGACCTCTGGTCCCCTCATCAGTTCCCAGAGGTTAATGGGAAGAGGGTTTATTGTTAAACCACTCTGGGAATTGTCATTTCAGTGGCTTGGATCAGGGTTTGCACCTACCCCTTTCTACTAAACTGAATGAGTGCCCTTCAGTTCTATGTGACTCAAACAGGGATAGAACTATAGAATCATCGAAGCAGAAGGGACCCTGAGAATCATCTAGTCCAGGAATATGCAGCTGTACATTGTGTTTAAAGGGTACAGGTGGGAGGTACAAGCAACAGGTGGATACTATGATCCTTAAGCCTCACTAGTAAACTTTCCTGAAACATCTGTTACATTGTCATCCAATGGGAGGTGGAGTCCAAGTCTTCTGCATGCTTAATGCCTTGATGATCTGGAGCACCAGCTGTGAACATGGCTTCCGCCTTCAGACTGATGTCAATAGTGCACACCTGTGTACATGATGTGTGGCTGGTTCCATTGGGCATGGGAGGCCTGGTCACTGATCATTTTTTTGTGATAAATGGAAGCCAAAAGCTGTCTGCCAAATGCATCTTATGTTACTCTTGCTCACAATGCTTGAATAGCTCCACTTTCTCGCTTTCCTAGGTCAAGCAACTGAACGGGTAAACAACACCCTCTGATACGAAAGTATTGTGACTGTTTAAGAAATGTGCAGCTCTGATTTATGCACTTACCGTACTTCATCACACAAGGTGTTTCCTTTACTTTAGACCTTTTCATTTTGCATTCATGATGAATTGCGCTCGTGATATTACTGGGATGGTTGGATAATATGTGATTCTGCTTTTCATATTGTCCCCCCCCCCACAAAGGTTTTGGGGCAGACATACAGCTTTGCTTCCAGCCAGTGCATTTCCCATAATTTCCTGCTGAACTCCTGTAACTTTTAGCTAGGGTTGTCATATGTCTGGAATTTTCCGGGCATAGCCGGAATGTGGCAGTCAGAAGAAGTGTCCAGGAGGAAATGGGCTGGAATGTCTGGGAAAATCTGAAAGTATGGCAAAAAACTGAACAACTCTGCCAACAACGTTTGTGTCTCGATATTCACCTTTTGAAATATGGCAAATATAATATTTGAAATATTCTTGGAAGTGGGGTTTTTGGCTCCATGTTTGTTGCACTGTAGTTCAAGAGTGCCTCGCTAGATGGCAGTAATTTGGTGCTATTAGGGAAGCATTGCAGAACAATTAATAGAGTGTGGATGGTCCAATATAAATTAAAAACACAAATATATTATTATTGCATCAGTGACATGTTGCAGAATATACCTGCTAAAAAAACACACAGTCTGGGGTGGGGGCATTAACTTCGAACTCTTTGATCTTCTTATCAGTGGTTTGCAGTGGCAAAGAATAGCGTTCTCTCTCCTGCCTATCCAATTTCCCTGAGCTGGCAGCTGCAGCTTTCCCTTTCTCAAACTGTAGGGCTTTGCAATTACCAAAAATGTTTATAATATCTGGGTAATTTGAAACAGGTGTTTAAATCTCTTTCCTCCTTTGGATAGCAGAAGGTTTCTGTGTCTTTCACTATCCACTCAGGCCAAGCCCAGCACTTCGGATGCCCATCTGTCATTGGTTCTAGGCTACCTTCCCAAAGTTAAGTGAAAGGAAATATCTACTTGAGATGCAGGCCAAGCTTGGTTCAAGAGCCATCTCTGTGTCTCGTTTTACAGGCTGCTTTTTCAGTGGGAACATTATCCTGAGATGATACTTCATGTTATATTAATTTTCATGTCAGGATGATGTCATTAAAAGCTCATACGATAATACAGCTTTTTAAGTGTTTGGAGCTCCATATTAATTAGGGGATTTGCTGTTTCTCTACAGCTACATCACTTTTTGGAATGGGGTGTGTTTATTTTTTCCAGCAAACTCTTCTATTGAGTCGTATGATGCCTTAGCTCAGCGGTTACCCATGTGCCTGTCTGTACCTCCTATGGTGTCCACAGAAGGTTTCAGTAAATGTTGTTGTTGTAGTTTAGTCGTTTAGTCGTGTCAGACTCTTTGTGACCCCATAGACCAGAGCACGCCAGGCACTCCTGTCTTCCACTGCCTCCCGCAGTTTGGTCAAACTCATGCTGGTAGCTTCGAGAACACTGTCCAGCCATCTCATCCTCTGTCATCCCCTTCTCCTTGTGCCCTCCATCTTTCCCAACATCAAGGTCTTTTCCAGGGAGTCTTCTCTTCTCATGAGGTGGCCAAAGTATTGGAGCCTCAGCTTCAGGATCTGTCCTTCCAGTGATCACTCAGGGCTGATTTCCTTAAGAATGGATAGGTTTGATCTTCTTGCAGTACATGGGACTCTCAAGAGTCTCCTCCAGCACCATAATTCAAATGCATCAATTCTTTGGCGATCAGCCTTCTTTATGGTCCAGCTCTCACTTCCATACACCACTACCATAGCTTTAACTATAAGGGCCTTTGTTGGCAAGGTGATGTTCAGTAAATATATGCCCTCAAAAATCCACAGTGAATGAGAGACTATTTGCTCTTCCTGCTCAGTTCCTGTTTGCAATTGTTCAGCCTCCCCTATATTGAGTGCACACCCTTAAACATGGCCAAGAAGCAGAGATTAGTCCGACTAGTGAAGAGGCACAGGTATCTCCCAGGTAAGCTCCCTCCTCCTCAGTCTCACAGGACCAGGAGAGGCATGAAGAGGGCAGAGAAGAAGCAGGCGCAGTCTCTGATTGCTTGGGGGAAAACCCTTGAAGAGGAGGGGACTTAGGCATCTGTGGGGAGGTGGGGACCTTCAGTCTCAGAAACTGCTTCACGGTGGCAAGACCTGCTGGAAATGAGTTGCTCTGCTCATTAGGCCTGGCACTCCTGTTCAGATCCTTTTTTTTTGCTAGTGAAGAGTTAACTCAAACGTGCTTGGTGTGGTTTACTGCTGGCTCACTCCTGACAGATGCACATCTTCCTTCGTGCCACTCAGACAGTTCAGTAAGGGTTAGGCATGGATGGGAATGAGCATCCTAATTGGTATCCACTTTAGTGGGGCATGCAAAAGCGACTCTCTCCCTTGCTAGATCAGGGTGCCTGTGTATAAGAAGCAAACCCCTTTCAAAGTCCCAAGTATGCAGTTTTATGCCCAATTCCAAAAGGAAGGGTTAATGAGGATCTGTGAGGTTTATTATCTTTCTTCATGTGCCAACTAAAAAAACCCATTCCACAACTGACAGCAGGTACTAAAACCACAAACAAATGTCTCATCTCATTAAAAGCCACATAAAACTTTTCTTGCTGTGTTCCCTGGGCGTTGAACTTCGGTGCTTCCAATCCTTCATAGCAATGCTCTGGGAAGCTCACCGGGTTCGAGGCCCAACAACTGTTCAATTCCTCTTGAGTACTTCAGTCATTCAAGCCTAAGACTCTTAATCTCAGGATGGTTGGTTCAAGATCCATGTCGGGCAAAAGATTCCTGCATTTCAGTGGGTTGGACTAGGATGACCCCACTGGTCCCTTCCTTCCAACTCTACAATTCTGTGATTCTATGAGTTAGGTCTGTGAGGTAGCAAAAGGCAGATGGATATACATAGGGACATAAGAATGGACTTTATGTCCTGTCAAAAGCATTGGTCCATCGAGCTCAGTATTGTCTACACTGTCTGAAAGCGGCTTACCTGGGGATTGAACCTAGAATCATAGAATCATAGAGTTGGAAGAGACCACAAGGGCCATCGAGTCCAACCCCCTGCCAAGCAGGAAACACCATCAGAGCACTCCTGACATATGGTTGTCAAGCCTCTGCTTAAAGACCTCCAAAGAAGGAGACTCCACCACACTCCTTGGCAGCAAATTCCACTGTCGAACAGCTCTTACTGTCAGGAAGTTCTTCCTATGTTTAGGTGGAATCTTCTTTCTTGTAGTTTGGATCCATTGCTCCGTGTCCGCTTCTCTGGAGCAGCAGAAAACAACCTTTCTCCCTCCTCTATGTGACATCCTTTTATATATTTGAACATGGCTATCATATCACCCCTTAACCTCCTCTTCTCCAGGCTAAACATGGATGTAGCCTAGGATTTTCTGTATGTAGAGCAGATGCTCAATCACTGAGCTATGGGACCTTCCCCTGAGCTTTGGCTGTTTTCCCCCCACCCAACCACTGCTCCCGCCCTCAGATCACATGACACTCTCATTTTCAAACCAGAGGAAGATGTGTGTGTCAGCCTGTCGCCCTGACAATGCATTCCCCACCATCATCTTCCTCCATCAAATTTTAATCCATTTACTTTCACAGTTGTGGCACTCATCAGATTGTTGGCTGTGCTTGGAGAGTATCCCTCTGTTGCTGTGAAGGAGACCACCTCCAATCTCCCTGGATAAGTGTTGTTCAGGAGATGAACCACGGCTCCCACATGAAAAGACTGTAAAGGTAAAGGCAAAGGGACCCCTGACCATTAGGTCCAGTTGTGGCCGGCTCTGGGGTTGCGGTGCTCATCTCGCTTTATTGGCCAAAGGAGCCGGTGTACAGCTTCTGGGTCATGTGGCCAGCATGACTAAGCCGCTTCTGGCGAACCAGAGCAGCACACGGAAACGCCATTTACCTTCCCGCCGGAGTGGTACCTCTTTATCTACTTGCACTTTGACATGTTTTCGAACTGCTAGGTTGGCAGGAGCAGAGACCAAGCAATGGGAGCTCACCCTGTCACGGGGATTTGAACCGCCGACCTGCAGATCGGCAAGCCCTAGGCTCTGTGGTTTAACCCACAGCGCCACTCGCGTCCCTCTGAAAAGACTGTAACTCCCCTTAACATTATAGGGCTATCTTCGTTCTTAAGCAGGCTCAGTCAAAGTATGCCAATAAACCACAAGAAAAATCAGCAAAGACACAGAAAAATAGCAACGACGAGGTAGGTCTGAGCTGAAATTTCTCAGGAAAGTATATTTTTTGAATGGTTCTTTTTAACCCTCCTCCTGAACTTGGAGAACTTCAGTCCTCCTCTGGAGAAAATTGGGCAAAATAACCTCCCCAATGTGTGCATTTTGGGCTTCAATATTAGAATCGAAGTAATCAGTGGTGCAGCTCCCCCAAACCCTCCTCTTCATAGATGTAGCAAGTTTCAGCAGAAGAAAACTCAAAAGAAACATAAAATTATAGCAAACATGCCCAGCAGACAAAACCACCCATCAATATTGTAAGCCAGAACAAAGTCCTTAAGGACTCCTGAGTTTTATATTCCAGTGATGCCACTGTGCCACTCTGTTCTGTTTGCTAATTGAACAGTCACAGACACACACAAAAGTTATTCGCAGCAATTAAACAATGAACAATTGAAGGGATTTGATTTTTTTCCCACACCACAGAAAAACCAAAGAAATGGAACCCCACAATCCAAATAATAAAATGAGGAAACAGATGAAGGTGAAGCAGCAAGTTTGCTTTAATCATTCCGGTGGGGATAAATTAACAGATAATGAAATAGCAACTTGGCTTGTTACAACCACCAGGCGAAAAAGGCTGTAGGGATAAATTGGAGGTCAAAATGGTACCATGTGGTACAAGGAGTTAAATTTGTGGTAAATGTCTTCAGAGAAGAGAGGGGAAGTAACTGTTTCCCAAAGCTTCCTTTGTAAAGAGCTACACTCACATAATCAAAATGCTACCATTAAAAAAAAAAATGTTCCAGCCATCCATTCCATTGCTCATAAGAACTGTGAAATGGAATGAATATTCCTCCCTCTGCACACACACCAGCATATTAGTGCAGTTTTCTCCTAATTTACACATTTTTGTACCCAGTTTTCTATAGTATATACTTTTTGCAAACAAATTTTTCCTAATATAATGCATTTTGTAGGTTAAGCATTTTATAGGGCTCAGCCAAAACTCAGTTCTGGCACCTCTCAGGTGGGCGCCATTGCCATTATAAGAGAAGAAGGGAGGCGTTCATGGTGAGTTCTGGCACCTCTTTTCTAGATTGATAGCACTGACTTTACCCCAGTGTGTGCAGTTTTCTACACATTACTTGGCTGGAAAACTGCATTTTAAGTTCTTTGAAAACTCCTGAGCAGTTGCCCCCCACCCCTCATAGAACAGGATATCTCATAAAATCATAGAGTTGGAAGGGACCCAGATGATCACCTTGTCCCATGGTTCCTAATATGGGGCACACGCCCCACTGGGGGGCAATTTGATTTTTAAGGGGGGCAATTCGAGAATGAGTTATTAACAGTGATTGGCCTTTTAGGCTTCCTCCACGTGAATCTTTCACTTTTTGAATAATAAGAATAATAAGGATTATATGTCACAGGAGGGGGCATCAGGATTTTAGAGGTGCTTAGAGTTTGGAAGAAGAGTTTGGATTTGATATCCCGCTTTATCACTACCCGAAGGAGTCTCAAAGGGGCTAACATTCTCCTTTCCCTTCCTCCCCCACAACAAACACTCTGTGAGGTGAGTGGGGCTGAGAGACTTCAGAGAAGTGTGACTGGCCCAAGGTCACCCAGCAGTTGCATGTGGAGGAGTGGAGACTCGAACCTGGTTCCCCAGATTACGAGTCCACCGCTCTTAACCACTACACCACGCTGACTCTCAAGGTGGGGCATGACCCCCCCCCCCAAACCACTGATCTAGTCCAATTCCCTGCAATGCAGTTGTCCCACACGGGGGTCGAACCTGCAACCTTGGCATTGTCAGCACAACACTCTAACCAACTGAGCTATCTGAGAAGACTCGTTACTTTTTAATTCGTGCCAAAGACGGCTTGACCACAGAAGTCCTGCGGGTTGTTTCCAAGACGAGACAGAGCAAATGGATCTCTTTCTCACCTTCGCTTTGCACTCCTGTGCTCTGAAATTGTGCGGTGTCTGTATTGCCTGCCGGTATGCAAAATCCATACGAACGATGTTTCTCATTTATGCCTGATATGTAGAGCGCAGCCCCGTTGCGGGCAAGGCTGAATATACATTCCAGCTGGGGGTTACTCCTAATAGCTTCCCCGCTTTTCTGGTTTTAATAAATGCCATTGGGCATTGCATTCCGTTAAATCAAGCGGCAGAGGAAATGGAATGCATTGCTAGCCTCTGAAGTCTGCACGCAAGCACACACACAAGTTCCCTCATAAAAGATACATGCAGAACACAGCGCCATAATTACAACAATCCACTCTCGGTTGCTCCTTCCAAAGTTCTAGTATATTAGGGGCTCTAGTCTTTGATTCTTCTCGCAAGTCATTCTGAGTCCCTCCCCTTTTGTATTTGTTTATTTTTAATAAACTCTCCACAATCCTATGTAACACACCGTCACATGTCACCCCAGTGCTCTGTTTGCTCTGCCTTCCAGGCATGCCATTGCTAGGCTTGGGACGTGTTGCCTGTAGATGGCATCCTTGCCTTGCGACTCACTGCTGTGAGGAATCTGGTAGCTCCCTTTCCTTGTCGGCATGCCGATGGAAAACCACCTCTTAACTCGTGCGTGACTCACCCTTTCGGGACAGCTGGTTCTGCTGCAGAGCATGGTGATGATAAATACGGGGACTAGATTCTCTGATAAACTGCCCAGTGAATAGTGCCAAACTGCATGTTGGCTCCTGCGGCTTTCCTCTGGTGAACAGAAAGCAAAATATCTAGAAAGATGTGCATGGTTCTGAAAGAGTAAAATCCTGCTCCTTGTGCCTCCCAGAGTGGCTGGGGCAACTCAGCCAGATGGGTGGGGTATAATTAATAAATTATTATTGTGATGATGATGATGCAATGAATAGTACAGTGAACTATCTCACACGTTCTGCAGATGCAAGTCTGGGTTTGCCACTCAGTCTGCTCTGGTGAGTGTAGCTCTCGGACACCTGTTAGCACCAGTGCTTTTCCCCCCTAAAAAAATGTTTAGGGGTACTCTCATTCTGACTCAAGAAAATCACCATTTTATAGTTCAAATTGTGAAAAATAAATACAGTACAGTCATACCTTGGTTTACAGACACTTCAGGTTGCGTTTTTTTGGGTTACAGATGTGCCAAAACCCAGAAGTACTGGAATGGGTTACTTCCGGGTTCCAGTAGTCGCACATGCGCAGAAGTGCTAAATCGTGCTTTGCGCATGCGCAGAAGCGCCGAATTGCAACCCGTGTGTGCGCAGACGCGGCGCTGTGGGTTGTAAATGCTGCTGGTTGCGAACGTGCCTCCCGCATGGATCACGTTCGCAACCCAAGCATCCACTGTAAATGGACAAAAGGCTGCCATCAGGGGTAGCAACGGAACTAATAATTCACTGTGCTATTCAATGGAACTGATGATTCACTGTGCTAGAGAAGAAACTATTTATTTTTTTTAGTTTCTTCTCCCATTGGATTCACAAAACGTTTAGCCCCCCCCCAGAAAAAAGCACTGGTTAGCACACCACTGGTTAGTTTGTGGGGGAGGGGGGCAGGTTTAGGATGGGCAGCCTCCACTGATTTCAAGTAGAGTCCCTGAGTTTTATTATCAGGTAAACAGGCTAGTTGTCACTGGCTGTTTTTGCAAGGTCATTCTAGTAGCGTTTGCTGAAATACATACACATCAAAGCAATAAAACTGGAGGCAATTCTACTCTGTGCGCCAAATCTGTCATTTAGCCGCATGAGTAAAGCAGCCATAAAAGGGAAGAAATAGTCCACATCTATAATGCTGCTACAAGAAGTAGAATGGTACATTTTGCTGGTGGTGTTTTCACTTGACAATAGCCTATTGAAAATTCTAGGTCAACACTGCTTCCTTTCTGTTTAACATTTTTCCCTTCCTTTCTTGCATTTTTTTTAATTTTAAAAGAATTCATCCTTGATGTGTTCATGGGACAGAAACAAGTCAGTGACAGTCTGACAGAGTTTGGTATGGAAGCTCCCCCCCCACTCCCTTGCACAATAAGCTGCTCTTTTGTATGTTGAGAAATTGCTCAACAAGCAAATCTTATAAAATGACATCAATCAACAGCACCACTGTTTTCTGTTGCCCAGAGCTAAAAACGTTCTTAGGCTCACCCCAAATCTCTGAGCCTCAAGGAGTTCCAGGACTGCAGCACTCACCCAACTTTGGTCTTCTTCAGAAGGAGGTCACTGGAGACTTGTTGGTATTTTACCGTACAGAGGGACCTCAGGTTAAGAACTTAATTCGTTCTGGAGGTCCATTCTTAACCTGAAACTGTTCTTAACCTGAAGCACCACTTTAGCTAATGGGGCCTCCTGCTGCCACCGCGCCACTGGAGCACAATTTCTGTTCTCATCCTGAAGCAAAGTTCTTAACCCGAGGTATTATTTCTGGGTTAGTGGAGTCTGTAACCTGAAGCGTCTGTAACCCAAGGTACCACTGTATTTGTGTACATTTACAAATATACAGGTTGGCAACAGGTGGAGGCAATGCAACAGATAGACAAAGTTCATGGCTTCTGCCACAGCAGGTATCCAGGGAAATAGCTGGCACCCTAAAAAGTAAAGGTAAAGGACCCCTGAGAGTTAAGTCCAGTCACGGATGACTCTGGGGTTGCGGCACTCATCTCGCTTTACAGGCCGAGGGAGCCAGCGATTGTCCGCAGATCATTTCTGGGTCATGTGGCCAGCATGACTAAGCCGCTTCTGGCACAACGGAACACCGAAACCAGAGCAGTGCACAGAAATACCATTTACCTTCCCTCCGGAGCGGTACCTATTTATCTACTTGCAGTTTTTGGCGTGCTTTCAAACAGCAAGGTTGGCAGGAGCTGGGACCAAGCAATGGGAGCTCACCCCGTCACAGGGATTTGAACTGCCAACCTTCTGATTGGCAAGTCCAAGAGGTTCAGTGGTTTAGACCACAGCGCCACCCACGTCCCTGTAGATGGCTCCCTACCCCTCACCAAACACTGCTAGTCTAAAACTTGGTACCCGATGCCTTTCGTTATCTCTAGCTCAAACTGCAGTCTCTCCTCACAAACATAGATCTGGCTTGCTTTATTAATTGGGAGGCTCTCAGTCTCTTAACTGCAGTCTCTGATCACTTTTTCCTATGCACAACGTTCCCCAAATGTTTCTGTATCAAGAAGCAATTGTTAAAGAGTTTGGTTCCCGTGGCAACATGTCGCCTGCAATTTACCTCACAAAAGGATGTGCCTCACCAGACCAGGTTTGAGCAACTGTTAAGCAGCCCTTTAAGCATTAACACTGACCAATTCCCAGTCTTACAATGCTATTAAGTTTTTTTAATCGTGAAAATTAACCAGTTCATTCTCATTAACCAGAATCTAACATCTTCTCTTCTAGCACAGGGTTGCCTGTGAGTACACATTGGTCTTCAGCTGCTGGACAGACCCCCATTTCTGGGTTGCAGGCTGACCTACGGTGGATCGCTACCACCATATAAATATAAATATACTGTGATTTTTTATATAAAAAGAAATGGGTCTCCAAATGTGTGTTTGGACCCAAAGTAGGTCCTGAACATATGCAGGGTCAAATGAAACATATCATTGAAAAATAGCTTTATGTTTTCAAAAATGGGGATTAGCCATTCCTTCCTTCCTCCAGAATCCTAATACCTACAGCACCTAATTCAGTCTGCAGTCTACATTTGGGAACAGAGTTGTAAATGCAGACCCCATGAGTTCAACATCCAGCCTCATCTTTGTACTTTCTTTGTTTCTGCTCACTCTCATGCCTCTACACCACCTCTAAACCCTGCTTTGTGTGTCATCTTGCCCAATGAAAAGCTCTGGGGAGTTCAAAAGCTTGCTTATTGTTTTACGACATTTTGGCTGACCTAAGAAAAGCAAAGGCACAACTGTGGATTTTGGAGTTTTCTCTCTTGTGCGGACCAACACACCTGCCTTTCCATTTATGTGCTTGCCAGTTAAGTTGGTTATAAAGACCTCTCTCCTCATTGGCCCCAAACCTAAGAGTACCTTCAGAGCCCTCTATTGTAGGAGAATGGTGACTCTGTTCATCCTTGAGGGGACTCAGTTCTGAGCACCATTCACCTGCTTGGGCTTCCTTGTATTCCCTCCCTCTTGCTTCCTTTAGTTCCAGGTTTACTTTTCTGCTTCATCACTGGGTTGTTTAACTGGGAAAGAAGGTTCCTGCTGGTACTCCTGAGGGCTCCTGTATCATTACTCCCTCACTGTGATAAAGTTAAGTATTGGCTTGATTCTTAAGTACCGTATTTTTCCCTCTATTACACGCAGATTTTTTTCTCCTAAAAAGTAAGGGGAAATGTCTGTGCGTGTTATAGAGCGAATGTGTGGTCCCTGGAGCTGAGAAGCGTGAGTGAAGGCAAAAATCAGGCAAATATCAAATCGTCCGGAGAAGGGAGGAAAGAGGAAGCTGCGGCTTTCCTGCATTCTGCCTCAGGGTCTTACTGCCCACCCGCTTCTGTTTCCTTACTGTGTTTGCTCAGACGGAACAAAGAGCAGAGAAAACCCCTCCCCTCCAGGCAAGCAGAGTGGAAAACAGATTCCTCTCCGTGCGTCTGGGACTCGAAGGCAACATGCAGGTTGGGGGGGGGGGAGAGAGAGAGCTGGTTGGCTTGGGGGGGGACTTTTGCCTTCCTTTCCTCCCTCCGGTAAAACCCCTCTCCTGCATTCTTAGCCAGCTGCTTCTCTGCACACCCCTCTCCTTGTCGCTTCTATGTTTTTCCTTCCCTCCCTACTTAAAACGTGGTTCCAATCACGGATCCACATGGATCCTCAGGATCTTTGCATTGAGTCACCCCAAATTCACCATCAGATCACATAGCAATGATCTGATGCAAAAACAGGGCTGCAATGCTGCAAAAACATGGTTACAAAGCACGGATCCACATGGATCCTCAGGATCTTTGCATTGGGTCACCCCAAATTCACCATCAGATCACATAGTATGTCCATGGCTACAGCCTGCACCAAAAAAATCACGCACCCACTGTTGCCTGGGGCTGCAATGGTGCAAAAACGTGGTTACAAAGCATGGATCCAGATGGATCCTCAGGATCTTTGCATTGGGTCACCCCAAATTCACCATCAGATCACATAGCATGTCCATGGCTACAGCCTGCACCAAAAAAATCACGCACCCACTGTTGCCTGGGGCTGCAATGGTGCAAAAACGTGGTTACAAAGCATGGATCCACAGGGATTCTCAGGATTTTTGCATTGGGTCACCCCAAACTCACCGTCAAATCACATGTCTGTGGCCGCAGCATGAAGCACAAAAATGATACATCCACTGTTTCATTCAGAATTTTTTTTTCTTGTTTTCCTCCTCTAAAAACTATGTGCGTGTTATGGTCAGGTGCGTGTTATCGAGCGAAAAATACGGTATGTAGCTGCTGTGCCCACTGCCCAGTCACTCTTCCCTGACAGATTCTCTCCTTTTCCCATCAGCAGGGAGGCAGAAACATCCCACATGACAAGTTACCACCATACTGCACCACTTCCAGTTCACCTATATTTATATCTGGATGTTGCTGGACTACAACTCCCATCATCCCTGACCCTTTGGTCATGCTGGCTGGGGCTGATGGGAGTTGGTGTCCAACAACATCTGGAGAATTCCAGTTCCTCTTATGGAACCAGTGTGGTGTAGTGCCAGTGTGGTGTAGTGGTTAAGAGCGATAGACTCGTAATCTGGGGAACTGGGTTTGCGTCTCCGCTCCTCCACATGCAGCTGCTGGGTGACCTTGGGCCAGTCACACTTCTTTGAAGTCTCTCAGCCCCACTCTCCTCACAGAGTGTTTGTTGTGGGGGAGGAAGGGAAAGGAGATTTTTAGCCGCTTTGAGACTCCTTCGGGTAGTGATAAAGAGGGATATCAAATCCAAACTCCTCCTCCTCCTCCTCCTCCTCCTCCTCCTCCTCCTCCTCCTCCTCCTCCTCCTCTTCTTCTTCTTCTTCACCACAGTATTTCTGAATATCATTGTATGGTCCAGCTCTTTGGCTAGTTTATCAGATGGCAGAAAATGATTTTATGGGACATATAGAAAATGGAATCAAGATTTCCTTTGCCAGGTTACTCTTTGGGTACTGATAGTTCAGTCACATGCAAACATGCAGAGTGAAAGTATTCTGTTGAAATTGGACATATGCATCTTAAAGGTGGCTATAATTAATCGTTTCTTTTGACTGCGGAAGTTGCAGCGAAAGAAAATGAAACCGATTCCCTTTGTTTTCTTAGTATATGGTAGGTTTTGTTATAGAAAGCACATCATAGATCCTTTCAAGTAAATATTCTGCTCTCCGTTATATTAGAAACTTGCCAGCCAGACCACAAAGGGGAATTCATTGTCAGAATGATTTTAATTTTTACAGGATTTCATTTTGGTATCTTAACACTGGAGCTTTTAAATTAAACCTTCCAATTCTCGTGGAAGATTGGATTTAGAATAAGTTCGTTTTCTGTGCTGGTTGCCATGAGAAAACAAATGGTTCGCTTTCTGTTTTTCACATAGAACTTGAGCACAAGAGCAATCTCCCATTCTGTGCTTTCAAACTACTGGTATTCAGAAGCATTACTGCCTCCAACCTTGGAGGTGGAGAATATCCATCATGGCTAATATATATTGATATTCTTATTCTCCATGAAATGTGGCATCACCATTGCCATCTTAGCTCCATTGCACCCTTGTTTCCCTGATTTCCCAGTCCCCAGCTACTGCTCAATAGCTGGGATCTGAAAGGCTTGGTGTACAGCTCTTTTCATGCAATGTTTTCATCCCACCCTAAAATCATAGAATTGCAGAGTTAGAAGGGACCACAAGGATCATCTAGTCAATGCAGGAATATTTTGCCCAGCATGGGGCGGGAACCCACAACCCTGAGATTGAAAGTCTCATGCTCTACCAACTGAGCTATCCCAGAATGGCGGCAAAAGCTACAGTGTTTTTCTGGCTCTGCTGATCCATCCTACATCACTGGAACTGTGTTTGGCTTAACACATCACATGTGACACAGTCCTGGAGCAGGCAGAGGAAGGGCACTGCCTATGCCCACCGTCTCAGCAGATGTAGATCAAATGGCCCAAGTGCATGTAGGATGTGTGGGTCTTGCATTTGAGACCTTAATATTGACGCAGAGTTGATCACTAGGGAATCCAGGCTACGATTAAGCTCTACAGCTGTTGACCACCAACAGCTCCCCAAGGTAAGGAATATTTCTCAACCCAGTGAAAAGGACTGCCCATTCTGATTATAACATGCCATGACCACAGCGAAAAGCAAAGAAAAATGGTACTCTATATACCCACCTGACTGAAGGAAGTCTTTGCACATTCAAAGTGCTATACAACTGAGATTTTTTCTGCGTTAAAGCCCATAGCTCCATAGTAGAACAATCTACTATGAACAATCTCCAGCATCACAAGGTTAGTCTCTGAAAGACTGAATCCCTGGAGATCTGCAAGCCAACGTGGGTAGTCGGCATGGTCCCCTCTAGTTACTGCTGGACTACAACTCCCATGATCCCTGAACATTGTCTGTGCTGGCAGGGGTTGATGGAAGCTGTAGTTCAAAAATGTCTGGAGGGCACCACATTGGTTTCCCCTGGGGCAATTCTGAGCTAGTTGGACTGGTGGTCTGTCTTAGTATAAACCACCTTCCTGCGTTCCTAAGTTCTTTGAGAAGAGAACTGAGAATTGCGGCACCTACTGAAGTCACCTGCCGCTAATATTTCTTAGAGGAACCGTTTGGCTTTAAAATATGTTATACTCCCTTTGTCAAAGTTGCTCTTGATCTTTACATTACCACTGAATGCTTTGAAACGTCAAGGAGAAAGAGGTCTTCTTACTTGTCAGGGTTACAGGGGAGGCCAACAGAGAGAAATTGTAACTGTCACACAGAACAGAAAAGCTGGAAATGCAACCCTCTCACAGGACTGAGACCTGCTTAACCTAGTGCTGTTGAACACAAGCAAGCTAATAATAATAATAATAATAATAGTAATAATGTAATTATGACAAATATTGTGATAGCTCTCCATCAAAGAACATATATTCTCTAAGCCACACTAGTGTTGTAGGTTTTTTTAAAAACATCCTCTATGTATATTTCTTTTCAAGGATTTTGAAATGAATTATTTCCTTTGTTTAAGAAAGGAAATATCATTTCCCGTATTTTTCGCTCTATAAGATGCACCAGACCACAAGACGCACCTAGTTTTTGGAGGAGGAAAACAAGAAAAAAAATATTCTGAATCTCAAAAGCCAGAACAGCAAGAGGGATCGCTGCGCAGTGAAAGCAGCAATCCCTCTTGCTGTTCTGGCTTCTGGGATAGCTGCGCAGCCTGCATTCGCTCCATAAGACGCTCACACATTTCCCCTTACTTTTTAGGAGGGAAAAAGTGAGTATTATAGAGCAAAAAATACCGTACTTCTTGACAGTAAGTGCAGTTCATCAATGGAACCAATAACCTAAGGGTGGCAGTAGAATGCAGAGGGACAGATGAACAGATGTGCATACCTGATGGGAAGACTCTAGAATTAGTGAGGCAGTCATAACTTCCCCCAAAGAATTCTGGGAACTGTAGTTTGTTAAGCTGAGAGTTGTTAGGGGCTTACACAGCTATAGTTCCCAGAGTGGTTCAACTGTCCCACTGAGAGTTTCTGTGAGGGGACTAGGGGTTTCCTAACAGTTCTCAGTACGCTTTACAAGCCACAGTTCCCAGAATACTTTGGGGGAAGGCTAATCTGTTTAAAGTGGTATAATAGTACTTTAAACGTAAGGTGTGGGTGTGGTCTTATTTAGGGCTTCAAGTATCAAAAATAGCCCTTTCAACTGGGTCCAGAAACAAACTGGATGCCAATGAAATTGATGCAGATAAGGCAGGCTCCTAACAGCATTCTAGCTATTGCATTTCGCATTAGTTGATGTTTCTATGCAGCTTTCAAGGGCAGCCCCATGCCGAACACATCACAGTAGTCTAATCTGGATGTGCCACCATATTAATGATTCGTTTCTCTCAGTTGTTTTCCATCTCCTCTCATAAATGCCAGTAAACTAGCAGGGTGGGTTGAGGGTAGGGAAGTATGTTAAAATGACTTCTGTGTCAAAGTGAAAAAAGGGAATTTATCATTTCCACTGTGTAGGTTTTATCAGTTTCATTTTTATCTTTGCTTTGATAGAAGAGCAATTTTGTATCCTCTGATGCGTTGTTTCCGTGACCGCCGACTCTCGGCAATTATAAGGATGCATCAAATAAAACAAACAAGTCGTCTGAGGAGTGTTTTGAATATATCGCTCCTGTTTAGAAGGCTGTACAATGGTTATGCATTGCCACAGTCTTAGCACAGCGTCTCCGTGACACATGCCATCTCTCCATGACAAGCTGCATGAGAAATAGGTTTTTGCATACAGAGGAAATAAATGCAGGAATCAATGGCCCCTGCTGGCTGCAGTGATCTGTGCAGGCCTCTGTAGCTTGACAATGGCATGTTTTATGCAGAAAGCAAAGCTCTTGGGAAAGACACCAGGAACTCTATGCACAAAGGCATTTTCAATAAATGCGACAGAGAATATCCAGTCAAGTAGAGAGGCAACGAAAAAATAATGCCCTCCCTGGGGACCTGCAGTTATGGCGACTGGCAGAATCTACAGCTAAATACTGGAGGTGCTCCAAGCTGAGGTAAATCAGGGACTGTTTATCAGTTACAAAACTCTCTAGAAGGATCCAAGGCAAACGCATATCCTGGTGGAATCTAAGCAAACAGTTGTCCTAAATATGTTCTGGACTAGTCCCAACCAGCACAACTAATTGTCAGGAATCCAAAACACCTGCAAGGCCCCAGCTTTGGGGAAACTGTCTTGGATTGTATTTCTCTTAATTTGTAATTAATTTGTAATTCTCTTAATTTGCTGCCCTGAGCTTGCAGGGCAGCAGCTGAAGAAGGAGCAAAAAGGGTTTTCTTGTGTGTGTGTGTTTCTTTGTGGCTGATTAGCTGCTCTCCCTGTGCAAGGGTCAGAGGGGGCAGGGTTTCTGTTGAGGGTCTCTAATAAGCTCCTCCCACAGCTAATTACCTGCCTCAACAGAAACCCTGCCCCCTCTGACCTTTGCACAGGGAGAGCAGCTAATCAGCCACAAAGAAACACACACACAAGAAAACCCTTTTTGCTCCTTCTTCAGCTGCTGCCCTGCAAGCTCTGATAAGCTCCTCCCACAGCTAATCACCTGCCTCAACAGAAAGGTAACAGAAACCTAAGAGGAGGCGTGTAGTGGTGATAGGGGATTCCCTACTGAGGGGAACAGAAGCAGTGATCTGTGGGCCTGACAAGATGTCTCGGGAAGTGTGCTGACTCCCCAGGGCTAAGATCCAAGATGTAACTGAACGACTGCAAGGAATCATAAAACCCACTGACAAATACCCCTTCCTCTTGGTTCATGTGGGAACCAATGACACTGCAAGCAATAGCCTCCAGAAGATCAAAAGAGACTATGAGGCTCTGGGCAGGAAATTGAAGCAATTAAATGCACAAATTGTCATCTCATCTGTCCTCCCAGTTGAACGACATGGCCCTGGGAGAGAGGGAAAAATAGTGGAAGTGAACAGCTGGCTTTGCAAATGGTGTAAACAGGAACGGTTTGGATTCTTAGATCACGGACTGCAGTTTCTTGAAGATGAACTTCTGGCAAGCGATGGGCTGCACCTCACAACGGTTGGGAGGAATGTTTTTGCCAAAAATCTCAGAAACCTCATCAGGAGGGCTTTAAACTGACTAATGTGGGGGAGGGAGACAGTGCTCCTGAAGGTAGGAGTCTATCAATTGATGAAGATGATCATCCAAATGTCATAGACCAAATGGAGCAAACAGCACGCAGACCTAGTGGTGGGAGGAAAAAATCCTTAAATAAGAGACATGGGGGAATGATTAATGGACTTCAATGTCTGTACACTAATGCGCAAAGCATGGGAAATAAACAAGATGAGCTTGAGCTCTTGGTACAGCAAACTAAATATGACATAATAGGCATCACTGAAACCTGGTGGGATAAGTCCCACGATTGGAATGTAATAATGGAGGGATACAATCTATTTCAGAGAAACAGACCAGACAAGAAAGGAGGAGGAGTGGCGTTATATGTCAGGGATGTGTATACCTGTGAAGAGATCCAAGATTTAGAACCTCAAAGCCAAAGTGAGAGCATTTGGGTCAAAATTAAGGGAGAGAAGAATAACAGTGACCTCATTGTGGGAGTTACAGATAGGTAGCTGTGTTGGTCTGCCATAGTCAAAACAAAAAATTTTTTTTTCTTCCAGTAGCACCTTAAAGACCAACTAAGTTAGTTCTTGGTATGAGCTTTCGTGTGCATGCACATTTCTTCAGATACACTGAAACAGAAGTTGCCAGATCCTTCTATATAGTGAGAAGGTGGGGAGGGGTATTACTCAGAAGGGTGGTGGGAATGGGTGATTGGCAGATAGCTGTGATGAGCCTGTTGACGACTCTTAACGACTGCAATAGGTCTTACAGGAAAAAGCAAGGGGTGAGAAGGTGAAAAATGGCTTTGTCATGTATAATGAGATAAGAATCCAATGTCTTTGTTCAGACCAGGTCTCTCCATGGAGAGGGATGTGTATACCTGTGAAGAGATCCAAGATTTAGAACCTCAAAGCCAAAGTGAGAGCATTTGGGTCAAAATTAAGGGAGAGAAGAGTAACAGTGACCTCATTGTGGGAGTTACAGATAGGTAGCCGTGTTGGTCTGCCATAGTCAAACATTGTTTATCTCATTATACATGACAAAGCCATTTTTCACCTTCTCACCCCTTGCTTTTTCCTGTAAGACCTATTGCAGTCGTTAAGAGTCGTCAACAGGCTCATCACAGCTATCTGCCAATCACCCATTCCCACCACCCTTCTGAGTAATACCCCTCCCCACCTTCTCACTATATAGAAGGATCTGGCAACTTCTGTTTCAGTGTATCTGAAGAAGTGTGCATGCACACGAAAGCTCATACCAAGAACTAACTTAGTTGGTTTTTAAGGTGCTACTGGAAGAAATTTTTTGTTGTTGTTTTGACTCATTGTGGGAGTTTACTATAGATCCCCAAGCCAAACGGAGGACATAGATGATGCCTTCCTGGAACAGATGGCCAAGCATGCAAAAGGAAGGGAGATAGTAGTAATGGGGGACTTCAATTACCCAGATATTTGTTGGATGTCAAACTCAGCCAAGAGCATAAGGTCAAACAGATTCCTCACTGGCCTTGCAGACAACTTCGTTGTCCAGAAAGTGGGAGAAGCAACAAGAGGAACAGCCATTTTAGATCTGGTCCTAACCAATGTTGATGACCTGGTTAGTGGGGTAGAAGTGGAAGGATCATTAGGCGCGAGTGATCATGCTCTTCTGAAGTTTACTATACAGCGGAAAGGAGCAGCCAAGCATACTAGGACTCAATTTCTTGACTTTAAGAAAGCCGACTTCATAAAACTTAGGGAAGTGCTGGGTGAGA
This sequence comes from Podarcis filfolensis, assembly GCF_964270895.1. Classification (NCBI taxonomy): domain Eukaryota; kingdom Metazoa; phylum Chordata; class Lepidosauria; order Squamata; family Lacertidae; genus Podarcis; species Podarcis filfolensis. Next base: position 18,867,681 of record NC_139608.1, on the reverse strand, counting down.
TCCCATGGACAGTAATACTAAAAGGAAAGGGAGTTCATGATGGCTGGGAGTTTGTTAAGAGGGAGATAGTAAAAGCACAACTTCAGGCAATACCAATGAGACGGAAACATGGAAGATGCCTAAAGAAGCAAGGGTGGCTATCTAAAGAACTTTTAACTGAGTTAGGATTAAAAAAGGATGTGTACAAAAAATGGAAAAGGGGGGAAACCACCAAAGAGGAATTCAAACAAATAGCCAGCGCGTGTAGACACAAAGTCAGAAAAGCTAAAGCACAGAATGAACTCAGGCTTGCCAGAGAGGTTAAAAGCAACAAAAAAGGCTATTGTGGGTATGTTCGTAGCAAAAGGAAGAACAAAGAAACAGTGGGGTCACTCAGAGGAGAAGATGGTGAAATGCAACAGGGGACACAGAAAGGGCTGAACTCCTCAATGCCTTCTTTGCCTCAGTCTTCTCCGATAAAGAAAACAATGCCTGACCTGAAGAATTTGGAGCAAATGATTCAGCAGAGGAAACACAGCCCAGAATAACTAAGGAGATAGTACAAGAATGCTTGGCTAGTTTAGATGTATTCAGGTCTCCAGGGCCAGATGAACTGCATCCAAGAGTATTAAAAGAACTGGCAGATGTGATCTCAGAACCACTGGCAGTCATCTTTGAGAATTCCTGGAGAACAGGCGAAGTCCCGGCAGACTGGAGGAGGGCAAATGTTGTCCCTATTTTCAAAAAGGGGAAATAATTACCGCCCAGTCAGTCTGACATCAATACCAGGGAAGATTCTGGAGCAGATCATTAAGCAAACAGTCTGTGAGCACCTAGAAAGGAATGCTGTGATCACCAATAGTCAGCATGGATTTCTGAAAAATAAGTCATGTCAGACTAACCTGATCTCGTTTTTTGACAGAATTACAAGCCTGGTAGATGAAGGGAACGCAGTGGATGTAGCCTACCTTGATCTCAGCAAGGCATTTGACAAGGTGCCCCATGATATTCTTGTAAAGAAGCTGGTAAAATGCGGTCTTGACTATGCTACCACTCAGTGGATTTGTAACTGGCTGACTGACCGAACCCAAAGGGTGCTCATCAATGGTTCCTCTTCATCCTGGAGAAGAGTGACTAGTGGGGTGCCACAGGGTTCTGTCTTGGGCCCGGTCTTATTCAACATCTTTATCAACGACTTGGATGATGCACTCAAGGGCATCCTGATCAAATTTGCAGATGACACCAAACTGGGAGGGGTGGCTAACACCCCAGAGGACAGGATCACACTTCAAAACGACCTTGACAGATTAGAGAACTGGGCCAAAACAAACAAGATGAATTTTAACAGGGAGAAATGTAAAGTATTGCCCTTGGGCAAAAAAAATGAGAGGCACAAATACAAGATGGGTGACACCTGGCTTGAGAGCAGTACATGTGAAAAGGATCTAGGAGTCTTGGTTGACCACAAACTTGACATGAGCCAACAGTGTGACACGGCAGCTAAAAAAGCCAATGCAATTCTGGGCTGCATCAATAGGAGTATAGCATCTAGATCAAGGGAAGTAATAGTGCCACTGTATTCTGCTCTGGTCAGACCTCACCTGGAGTACTGTGTCCAGTTCTGGGCACCACAGTTCAAGAAGGACAATGACAAACTGGAACGTGTCCAGAGGAGGGCAACCAAAATGGTCAAAGGCCTGGAAACGATGCCTTATGAGGAACGGCTAAGGGAGCTGGGCATGTTTAGCCTGGAGAAGAGGAGGTTAAGGGGTGATATGATAGCCATGTTCAAATATATAAAAGGATGTCCCATAGAGGAGGGAGAAAGGTTGTTTTCTGCTGCTCCAGAGAAGCGGACACGGAGCAATGGATCCAAACTACAAGAAAGAAGATTCCACCTAAACATTAGGAAGAACTTCCTGACAGTAAGAGCTGTTCGACAGTGGAATTTGTTACCAAGGAGTGTGGTGGAGTCTCCTTCTTTGGAGGTCTTTAAGCAGAGGCTTGACAACCATATGTCAGGAGTGCTCTGATGGTGTTTCCTGCTTGGCAGGGGGTTGGACTCGATGGCCCTTGTGGTCTCTTCCAACTCTATGATTCTATGATTCTATTTGTGCTATGACCCAGACTCCTGCAGGAGAATTTGATGTAGCAACTACGGGCTCATCCTTTTGCCCCGCTGTTTTCCCTTGGGAAAACTTGTGCTTTAATGCTGAATCGGAACAAATGGCAATCGGGTTTTCTGCGGATTGCTCTTTGTTCTGATTTAGCACTGAAGAGCAGGTTTCCCAGGGGAAAGCAGCGAGGCAAAGGCAAAACCTGGTCAGACCCATGCCTAGAAAGCACAGGGCAAGCGGAAAACCTCTTGGACCTGGAAATGTGGATGAGACACATTGCCTGAAAACAGTACAAACATATATGCAGCATCTGTGTGCTCAAACTGAAGCAAAATTTATTGAATTTAACAGTGCTGGAGTAAGGCATTGTGTCATAAATTAGTATTGCTGGTAAGGACAGTAAATTCACAACAGAAACACACCTGTTCAAGACCAGTAATGATGATAGGCCACAGAATTTCACTGCCCTCCTGCAGGAGATCAGAGCTCCAAGGAGGCAGGAAACTCGTAAAGTTTCTTCACTCCTTGTAGGACAACAGAAATGGTTGGTTCACAACATGCACACCACTTAGTGGTTGTCTGCATTCAGCTGCAATTTTGGAATAAGATCTCACAATTCCTTTGGATTTTCAGTAGCTGCCAACAAGCGATCATGCTGGATGGAAGTAAGTGGACAATTTCTAAATTATTATCATCATTATTCATGCTAGGATTTAAAGTGGCACAATTCTTCTAAATGCCCAACAGCTAAAAGGACTCATAACAGATTTTTGAGTGTAATTGTTTAAAAATCAGAGCAAACACAGATTATCCCATTGCTCTTTCCTAATCTTAAATGCCATAAATTCTCTCAACAGCGAAACTTGCATCAATATTGAATTCTGGTGTGTTTTATTAACGTTCCATTTGGGCTTCCAACTGATGAGATTAAATCCTAAAAGTACAGATCAAATGTGTCCTTGGGTTGGGGTGGAGACATATGAAAACATTGCACGGGTAGTGTACTTCCTTTAAAATTGCTCCAAAATATAATACTAGAGTCTTGCATGAATACAGAGCTGCAGTGATATCAAATTAAGGTTCGCTATTTACTGAATGCAAATGCTTATTAGCAAACCGCTGTAATACTTCAAAGTGCTATTAGCTTGCCTCATTCAAGCTATTTTGTGTGCTCTGGGGTTTCCAGTTGCTTCTGTCTATAACAGCTTTCCCATTTACTTCAATGGGGGATAACAGCTTGGCCTTGCATTCTTAAAATGACTCGCTGTGGAGCCTGCTCACAAGTTAATTTGCTCCTGGGGAGGTATTTCATCTTGCCAATGGGAGTAGCAAGCTTGATAGGGGTAGTGTAAGAGAATCCTTCGAATGCTCTACGTCAGGGGAAACAAGCCAATGTGGTGCTCTCCAAAAATTGTGTATGACAACGGCCACCATCCTTTGCCAGCAGGGCCAGTGTTCTTGGGGATTGAAGCACACAACATCTGGAGGGCACCAAGTTGACTATTCCTAGTCTAGGGGGCAATATTTGCAGTAGCAGCATCTTTCGATCCAAACCTTCCCTAAGGAGCAGCTCATTATACCTGCTTCATTAATACAGTGGTACCTCAGGTTAGGGACGTGGGTGGTGCTGTGGGTAAAACCTCAGCGCCTAGGACTTGCCGATCATCAGGTTGGCGGTTCGAATCCCCGCGGCGGGGTGCGCTCCCATTGCTCGGTCCCAGCGCCTGCCAACCTAGCAGTTCGAAAGCACCCCCGGGTGCAAGTAGATAAATAGGGACCGCTTACCAGCGGGAAGGTAAACGGCGTTCCGTGTGCTGCTCTGGTGCCGGTTCGCCGGAGCAGCTTCGTCACGCTGGCCACGTGACCCGGAAGTGTCTGCGGACAGCGCTGGCTCCCGGCCTATAGAGTGAGATGAGCGCACAACCCTAGAGTCTGTCAAGACTGGCCCGTACGGGCAGGGGTACCTTTACCTTTACCTTTTTACCTCAGGTTAAGTACTTAATTCATTCCAGAGGTCTGTTCTTAACCTGAAACTCTTCTTAACCTGAAGCACCACTTTAGCTAATGGGGCCTCCTGCTGCTGCCGTGCTGCCGGAGCCCAATTTCTGTTCTCATCCTGAAGCAAAGTTCTTAACCCAAGGTAATATTTCTGGGTTAGTGGAGTCTGTAACCTGAAGCATATGTAACCTGAAGCATATGTAACCTGAGGTACCACTGTAAATGCAACATTCGCATGTCTTAGTAATTTCCCTTGAAGAGAGTGTATGTACATTATATCCTTTATAATCCATTCACTCTCCATTGCACCAGGCTGTTTTTGTGAATTTATATATTTCGATGAGCAAGAGGCTAAGGTTAAATTTGGCCCTCCGGGACTCTCTTTCTGGCCCTCAGGGCTCTCCCCAGCCCACACCCCTCTCCAGCCCTTGTTTGCATCTCAGTGGAGTGTTTTTGCCTGACAGAATAGAAGATAGAGAGTGGTTTGTGTAGAAACTTACCTACTGCACACACGTAAAATCCTCATGTGTCGCTTCGCTCACCATTGGCATGTGGCCCCTGAGAGCTTGCCCAGAAGGAAATACGGCCCTCAGACTGAAAAAGATTCCCCACCAGTGCCAAGCAGTGTGCCCCACCTGTGGCAACTGTATTTGCAGAAACTACCCGTGGAGTGAGGCCTCACAAACTAAATGGGGTTTCAGTGTAGATTACGCCATAAGCCATTTTGCTATACCACTTATTAGGGAAATTTAGCTTGCTCCTTTCACAGAAGGGTAAAGGGAGGCTGAATGAATACTCTCCGCGTGATCCACATAATCGGATCGGCTGAGGCGAAAACTCTGAATTTCAATCCCTTAGGCCTCAACTCTAGCCAGAAAATCCTTCCCTGGCAGGAAATTGTGAGCACCACACATTAGGGTCAAGGGCTAAACCCCCTGGATCAAATGTTCACTGGTTAAGTCCTCTCGAAACTAAAATGAGAGGCATCAGACAAATGAACGAACGACTCCTCTGGCTATAATTCCAGCCACGGCGCTTACTTTGTGTGTGACAAATTGTATTTCTTTTCGCCAACAATGATTGATAAATGTATATGACTCAAGACTGGAGAAAGTTGCTACAAGCAGGAGTTCTGAAGGTCAGATAGCTTTAAAGAGACATGTTCCCCTGCCAGCTTGCTTGGTAAGGTCAAGACTTTTTTGGGTGCTGTAAAAAAGTAAGAAAGCAATTAAATTCACCTCAAACTACTACTTGACCCCGCTTTTAGTTGCCTGTAGCCACTGTACTGGAAAGCCAGCATTTGGTTTGGCTCACAATGTGTTGCCCAGCTTTTCGTAATGGTTAGAAATAGAGGTTTTATAAATGCAGGAGTTGCTCAAATATATTCCTTTATCATTTGACGTTCTTCTGCCATACCGATAACAAGTAAAGCGTGCTGCATTAAAATAAGAAATAGATGCCAATGCACAGCTGGAATGGCAAATTAGCAGAAATCCCCCTGGGGTATCATTCACAACTCTGGGTAGAGACAGAAATTAATTTTGTCATGTTGTTAGAGGTCTGGGGTCCAACTAGCGACCAGAAAAATAAAGATTTTGCTGGAAGTCAACCACTTGGCTCCAAGCACCGTGACTCACATGAGGGAGAAGAATATCCTCAGAAGAACAAGTTAATCTCTCAGGAGAGTTCTCGTTCATTTGTGGGGCTGTAAAGCCCAAGGTGCAAGAGGAGAGCGCAAAATATGGTCTGAAGCTCAACATAAAAACCCCTGAAGATCATGGCCACTGGTCCCATCACCTCCTGGCAAATAGAAGGGGAAGAAATGGAGGCAGTGAGAAATTTTACTTTCTTGGGCTCCATGATCACTGCAGATGGTGACAGCAGTCATGAAATTAAAAGATGCCTGCTTCTTGTGAGAAAAGCAATGACAAACCTAGACAACATCTTAAAAAGCAGAGACATTACCTTGCCGACAAAGGTCCGTATAGTTAAAGCTATGGTTTTCCCAGTAGTGATGTATGGAAGTGAGAGCTGGACCATAAAGAAGGCTGATCGCCAAAGAATTGAGGCTTTTGAATTATGGTGCTGGAGGACTCTTGAGAGTCCCATAGACTGCAAGAAGATCAAACCTATCCATTCTTAAGGAAATCAGCCCTAAATGCTCACTGGAAGGACAGGTCCTGAAGCTGAGGCTCCAGTACTTTGGCCACATCATGAGAAGAGAAGACTCCCTGGAAAAGACCCTGATGTTGGGAAAGATGGAGGGCACAAGGAGAAGGGGACGACAGGACGAGATGGTTGGATAGTGTTCTCGAAGCTACCAGCATGAGTTTGACCAAACTGCGGGAGGCAGTGGAAGACAGGAGTGCCTGGTGTGGTCTGGTCCATGGGGTCACGAAGAGTCAGACACGACTAAATGACTAAACAACAATAACAAAGCCCAAGGTAGATTTGGAGGCACATATTCAGTAATCAGTTGTTAATCTGTTGTAGTTCTTACTCTTCTTTCTTTCTTTCTTTCTTTCTTTCTTTCTTTCTTTCTTTTTCTTTCTTTCGTTGCTTTATCTTGCCAAGGGTAACCCCAAAACACCCCACCCCTACAGATAGTTAAAGGCCAAAGACCTGGTTATAGAGGAAAGCTTTTGCCTAGTGCCTAAAGATATATAATGACGGCGCAGGTGAGCCTCCTCGGAGAGAGCATTCCACAAAGGGAGAGCCACTGCAGAAAAGGCCCATTGTTGTGTTGCCGCCCTCTGGGTCTCTTGCAGAGGAGGCGCATGACGAAGGGCCTCAGATGATGATTGCACAGTCTGGGTCAGTTCAAATGGAGAGAGGCAGTCCTTTTGGTATTCTGCTCTCAAGCTGTTTAAGGCTTTATAGGTTAAAAAAAAAAAGTTTTGTAGATGTTCCAAGGACTTGGTGTGTCTTCAGAGTATTTCCTAAGGTCATGGGACTGGTTCCTTGGGTGTGGCATTGATTGGCAACCTTTTAAAGGCAGTAGCCACATTTGGAATTTTTGGCAAGTCATCTTTTAATAGCAGCAAAACTAATGGTTGTCCATTTTGGGGGAGAATTTGGGAGGAGCTACAGAAGAATACTGGTTTGGCTGAGAAATAATGTTAGCTGGAGGAAATGCAGAATGTGGGTATGGCATACTGCAAAAATGTCTGCTGGAAGCATGATTTTTAAAAAGTTCTTTAAGGTAAAACACACACACACACAAATAATTATGAGCAGCTTGATGAAGTCATCTTGGTCTCCCTATGCTCTGCCTGTATGTGACCTCCATTAACAATGTGTTCACCCCGGCTAGATTTACTTGGGTTTAACCTTGACCTAACCACGAATGACACTTTTGCCAGGAGTAAAAGTTAGCTAGCTTGTGGTTGCTAAGCGATAGCATGCTATGCTCCTCAGATATCTCCAGGTGAGAAAAAACAACAACAAGGAGAACATGTATGGTCCTGAAGGGAAAGCTGTGGAAAGCGACAGAATGGGAAGTTAGCAATGGCTGAATGTGCCCATTTCAGTTTCTTTTATTTTTTTCCCATGCACACTTGACCCTAGTATATATATTTTTGCACCCGTTACTTGGCTGGTAAACTGCATTGCAAAATTCAGACAAGAGTGAATTTTGAGGGTTGGCTGTGTTTTGATTCACATATTATTTCAGAACATGTGAATGAGCTAGACTAGCCTTTAAATGTGAACTGAATAAGCATTTCGTCCCTATGCCTAGTGAGGATGGGCCTGCTTCAGGCAAGTTAAGAGCAGCTGCCTTGCATCCATAGACCCCAAATAAAATTTCAAAGCTATTCCCTCTTGCCTCTTCCTTTTGCAGGAAGAAAAGGGGGGGGGGTACCCTGTTGGCTAAATGAAACTTTCAGCGACAGCACCGGCTTCGGCAATAAATGGTGCCATTTGAATGTTTAGCTTTTCCCGAATCCTTGTTTACTGCAGTTTGGAAGGGGAGGGAAACCCCGATGCAGTTCGGTGAATGAGCTGATGGTGTCATCCCATTACCACGGTAGGGAGATGGTGCACTGTGTTGTTTCTGCTGAAGCATTTAATACATTCTTCTGTAATTTTTGTCTCGGAAGTAATGAGGCCTGACAGCTTAGGCTTGTGCATAATAACAACCCCACACTGGTATCTTTTAAATTCTTCATTGCCAAATTCATAAAGGACAAAATGACTCCCTCTGCCAATCCCTCTCTATGTAACCCCCCTCCCTCCGCTGCCACCCAATGACAGTAACCATGCTTCATTTTCTAAGACATCGTGGTTAACAACCTGAAACAATGAAGGCCTTTTTTAAAATGGAAAAAAACCCCTAATTTGTGCTATTGGGGGCCGGAATCCTGCTGATCAGAATATTAAGCCATTTTTGTTTTTGCAGATTAGCAAGAAAACAAACATGCCCAAAACTTTCAGGCTTTTTTTTATTAGAAAAATACAACCCAAATGTATGTCGGCTGTTTGTCCTCTGCACTCTTTCAGGGAACATAACAAAATGATCTTTTATCCCAGGCATAGGCAAACTCGGCCCTCCAGATGTTTTGGGACTACAACTCCCATCATCCCTGATCACTGGTCCTGTTAGCTAGGGATGATGGAAGTTGTAGTCCCAAAACATCTGGAGGGCCAAGTTTGCCTATGCCTGTTTTATCCCCACCCTCCATAATGGTCCATTGTTTTATGTAGGTATAGGCAGAGGCCGCTCACTGGAAGGACAGATCCTGAAGCTGAGGCTCCAATACTTTGGTCACCTCATGAGAAGAGAAGACTCCCTGGAAAAGACCCTGATGTTGGGCACAAGGAGAAGGGTACGACAGAGGACAAGATGGTTGGACAGTGTTCTTGAAGCTACTAACATGAGTTTGACCAAACTGTGGGAGGCAGTGGAAGACAGGAGTTCCTGGCGTGCTCTGGTCCATGGGGTCACGAAGAGTCAGACACGACTAAACGACTAAACAACAAAGGCAGAGGCCATGAACTTATAGTGAATAAGGTGCCTACCTAAGGCTCCTATTGTTATCAGATTCAATTTTCTGCTGCCACTATTACCTGGGCTTTCATCAGGCAAGCTGAGACAAGGCACCGCTGACGGCAGACTGAAAGACAACAAATGGTCAATTGCTTATTGTGCATTTCATGTGGGAGGGAGGACATACCACTTGGATTTGCCATGTATTGCTGCCTAATGTGCTGGGTGCTGGGGACCTGTTGTTTTATCATTTTATTGGATTTTTATAAATCAACACACACACAGCCTAGCTATTTGGGGAGGCATGTGGTGACCGGGGAAATGACCTTTTTTGTTGCTTCACTCCATCTGTGGAAGAGTCACCCGACACCATCCATGGATACCATTTCAATGCTTTTTATGTTCCCAGTTTATTGCCCCCTAGTGTGCACAGCCTATAGGGTATGTCATAGCCTTTCTGCTGAGTTTTACAGCTTGTTTCTAACCAGTGCTTCATCGCTTGGCTTGTTGTTTTATGATGATTATTAGCTTTATTAATTTTCATTTCGCTGCCTCTCCAGGAGATCTTAAATGAAGGTTGGCGTAGACAAATTTCAAGCAAACAGCCTGACAGATGACAAAGAGATAGGTAAACAGATAGCTAGAATGAGACAAGCTCTGCCCAGGAGATTTGTAAGTTATAGGCAATGTCTGTTTTTAGCTTAACTATTGATTTGAATTATACTACACACACACACACACACACACACACACATATATATATGACTTGTTCTTAACTTAATCTTTCATTGTCAATTTAAATGTTTCTTTAATATGTTTTTCTAAACTGCAAAGAGGAGGTTTCATTTACAATCAAGCGGTACATATACTTTGTCAAATAAATACAAATAAATGGCATCCTGTCAAGTCTCTTGGCCAATGCAAGCACTCAGCATTCTTGGGCAGTTTCCAAGGCCCCGGTGTTTTGCCAGGGCATCTGCTCATGCCTGCCCTGAGTGTCCTCCTCATTCAAAAGAAAAACCCTCCAGACTCTGAGCTGGATATAGACAGCCTTTTAATTTCCCACAATGCCCTCAATCCAGCATCACACGGGAGCAGTGCAGGAAAGCAGTGCTTTGAGGAAGGCTTAAAATCAAGCAGTGTGTAACTGTTACCTAATGAAATAATAATAATAAAAAGAGTTTGAACATGGTAGAGCAGATACTTGGTGCGATGGGGAGGAGGAGTCTCTCTCTCTCTCTCTCCCTGCCCATACATTTCCTGGTTTAGGATTCATACAGAGAATGTGTGGTTGCCTCTTAAGCAAGAATAATTAAAATAATTTGTTCACCTTGAAGTGATATTTCCCTGCAAAAACCATTGTGCTACCTTACCTGAAGGGACGGGAGTTTTCCTTTGATGCTGCTTCTACAGTAGGAATTCAGGGCAAGTAACCAATTCTATGGAGATTCTAGATTTAATTACAATGAGCTGGTGTCACAGAAGGACTCTGTATCCTGAATGCAATTTTGTTTCTCAGCTCCTCTTCCTATCAGTTTGTATCAGCTTTCCTCTGTGCACATTCCTTGCTTTTTAGCGCTTAAATTGAACAAGTTCTTAATTGTTTGCATATGAGATTCTTTGTAAGTTTTGCATTAAAAATGGAAGCAATTGAACTGAAAGTATGATGAACTAGGTGGGAAGCATTTGTAGAGAAAAATGAGGTGTTTTATTATAAAGAATAAAGGAAAATAAAACTTGATGATTAATAATAACCATAACCATAAAACTATCAATTGGTTAAGAGTCTCTTAGTCTTATGATTAATAGTTCACTCAAAATCCTAATGGAATGCACAGTGAAATTAATCTTGAGAAAGATTTAATGCCAACGATGAACTGCTGCTGAAATAGCCCCCAGGATAAACCTTTTTGAGCATGTTAGAGATTTAGGTATATTGGATGTGTTTGAGCTAAAAAAAAATTGTTGAGGTTTTTTTCACCATCCCTTTGCCATTTAAATACGCCCTCCGAAGAGAATTTTGAGTATGTTGTCCTTGGGATGAATCCAACTTAAGTCATTCTCAGAGCAGACCTTTTGCCTGGGCCTACGCCCTTTGGGGGAAAGTCAACACATTTGGAGTTTTGAGAAAGTGCCTTGCGTGCCAGTCACAAAATATCTGCTGAGGGGATGTCTGTGGTAGAACACAAAATGGCTGCTGCATCTAAAAGAGTATGGAAAGAAACAGGAACCCAAAATACAGGTGTTGGGCATTCAAGCTACATCTATATCAGCTGCTGCTGCGTACAAAGAGGAAGCTTTTTGCAGCTCATTTCTGTTAAGAATGGCGGGTTTGCAGTCCTGGAAGTGAAATGTGGGCATATTAAAGAGTGTGTATTCAGTGTAGGAATGGCTAAGCCAGTGGAAACAGGAACTGAGCAGGAAGAGTAAAAATTCACACCGTGGGTTTTTGAGGGAATATTTAGTGCAACCTTTCACTAGCACCATAGGAGATACTGACGGACATACTGGGATCTATGCCAAAAGGACCCCAGACCTTTTGATATTAATGGATATTGATCTCAAAGAGTTTATTCTGAGTATGATTTTCATGGATGCAAATTATTTATTGCTCCCCACTTTATTAAGCATTAGAACTTATCACAAGAGGGATCAAAGGCTTTCTGGGGAATTGCCTTTTATTATATGAATCTACTCATGGGTTAAGATCATCAATGGAAGTCCTGTTCTGGCTACCTTCACCTTCAGACTTCGATGGATTGGAAGCGGGGTCTTCTTGGTTTTGGCACCTGAACTGCACATTGCCTTAGAAGTGTGGTCACTGGGGACCCATGTCTCCTATAAACAAGCAAACATGGCATGTTAAAACAATCTCAGGTTCTTCTGTATCCGCAAACAAGTGGGCTAGCTGAATACTCAGCACCATATTGTCCTGTCACTCCTACAAGAGGTAGTGATGGCCTCCAACTTGGATGGCTTTATTATTTTTTTTATATAAATTTTTTATTGGTTTTTCAACACATATTAAAGACAATACAACACAATACATAAACAAACAAACATATAAACACGTATAATTTCTTGACCTTTCTTTCCTAAAACCTTCTTTCAGCGACTTCCCCATACCTCCCCTTTCTGCATCCCTGTTTTAAATCATTCCAGCAACCCCTAATTTCAATTTCTTATAGCACTTTCTTTAAATCTTTTTTCTCATATCCAATTGTTTGTCACTGCAATTCTATTTTGCATTACCCAAGACATTTTAACATTCATTAATTTTACAACAATTCTTAAGATAAACTTTAAATTTCTTCCAGTCTTCTTCCACTGTCTCTTTCCCTTGGTCACGGATTCTGCCAGTCATCTCCGCCAGTCCCATGTAGTCGATCACCTTGGTCTGCCATTCTTCCAGTGTGGGTAGTTCTTGTGTCTTCCAATACTTTGCTAAAAGTACTCTTGCTGCTGTTGTAGCATACATAAAAAACGTCCTATCTTTCCTTGACACCAATTGGCCTACCATGCCCAGGAGGAAGGCTTCTGGTTTCTTCACGAATGTGCATTTAAGCACCTTTTTCATTTCATTATAAATCATTTCCCAGAACAACTTGGATGGCTTTAAAAGATGATGAGATAAAGTCACGGGCAAGACTATCAATGGCTTACCAGCCACAGTGGCTATGTCCTAGCACCACTGTTGGAGGCACCAGTTGCTGAGAATTACCACTGGGGAGACCTGTTGCTCTAATGGCCTGGTTTGGGGCTTCCCATGGTCACCTGGTTGGCCACTGTGAGATCAGGATGTTGGACTAGATTGGCCTTTAGCCTGATGTAGCACAGCTATTTTTCTGTTCTCCTGTCCCGTGCCTTAGCCAGCAAAAAGTCTTGGACCAGCCCTGTCTAGTGCTCACATTCCCCAGAGAGCAACAGCAGGAATTGCAGAGGCTAAAGTGTGGATCTTGGCTAGCTTTCTTCACCTGATGTGTGAGTGTGCAGATTCTTCTTTAGCATCCGATCGCTGGAGCCAGCAGCCTCTTCTGTAGCTGCTTAGAAGCATCATCTTGAAGGGAAGGAGATTTTGTTCTGCCTACAGAGCCTCTGCAACTGACATGCTGGGTAGCTCAGCCCTGCTGCCGCTGAAACGGATGGAACTTAGACAGAAATGGGCTTTTATCAAGTCATTATTCAAAAATAAAGGAGCTTTTACTCCTTCAAAGTCAAATTCTCAACTTGAGGGAGGGGAAGGAGAAAAGCAACACCCCCCCAAGCCTTGGATCTCTTTCTTTCCTTCAAATGCTAGTTTGCTTTTAAATGCCCTATTTTGCTGAAGTTGTGACAGCTTAAAACCCAGCAGGCGGCTTTGCTGGGTTGTCAGTTACGAAGTTTTTTACTGCCAAAGAGAATGGTTTTATTACCCGCTCTCAGTTTTTGCAAAAGTGGTTACAGACCTTGGAATCTTGCAGTGACTTCGTTGCAACCTAATTTATTTGATTTGCGAACTGAATTCAAAGATCTTTTTCTGTCAACAAATCTCCCAAGTCTTATTTAACACCTTCAGAATGTTTGTGCTGACTTCGTTCGAGCTCAGCAACTTCTTTTCAAAAAACCGAACGAATCCTAAATGCAATTAAGCGGAAGCACCTTACTGTTCATTACCTCTACAGTTAGCTTGTTTAAAACATGAGGGTGATGTAAGCACTGAATTCATCCAATGGTACTGTCCACTTTGGAGCTGGTGCAGTTCATGAGCGAAAAGGAATTGAAGCACGATTCTCTCTCTCTTTACATTTCGCACTCTCTCTCTCTCTTTACATTTCAGCTTCTTTTAAATGGCTGTCACATCGAAAAGATCAGAAAGAGAAAGAGTCTCAAAAAAAAAACAACCTTACACCACCACCCCCCGGCGGGAGGAAGGGCACTTACATCAGCCACTGCCCTAGTCACAAACAGAAGCTCTTTGCAACAGTCTCTCATGCTTTGTAAATTTTCAAGGACATATTCACTGAGACCTTTTGCAGATGCCATAGGAGGTACAGATGGGAACAATGGTGTCCATTTATTTGCACTGGTGATCCCTGGTCTAGGCATATCTGTGTATTTGTGTGTGTGTGTATGTATGTATGTATGTATGTATGTATGCATGCACCCATTCATCGTCCAGTATCACAGACAGTATGCCTTTCAATATCAGTCAGTAATGGTGCCATGAGTGCTGTAATAGCTGCATTCCCTTGTGACCCTGGGAAATACGATTTCCCCAAGATACCTGAATTCTTAGGCTGCATTCAGACAGCAATTTATTCCAACTTCCTGAATTTTCCTTACCTTTTGATTTCCACATTTTATGTGATCTTTCACACAATGTAAAAAACCGCTTCTAGAAATCTAGTGGAACCTAGTGGGAGTTTAGTTCTCATTTCCATATCATTTCCATTTGCAACCTGTTAACTTGGAAACTTACGGGAATTTTGCATTTTAATTTTCCTACGGATTTGGTGATCATACCACCGCCACTTATGTGATTCATTTTTGGGTAGTACTTTCCAGCTGTTTAGCACAACATGGTGGCAAATCAATAAAAAAGCACACCTTTCCACAAAACAACAGGTACCCCAGTGTAAAAGGAACATTAGAAATTGGGATGGAAGTGGCAGCATTATCAGCAGGAAAACTAACGCAAGAAATCCCACATCTGAGTGCAGCCATTGTATGGAAGTGAGGAAGCTTGGAACACAATTCTTTTTGTGCCTGGGATGTTGCTATGTTGCTGAAGCGTGATGGGGGTCCAAATTTCAGGATTGTGAATCAGTTCTGAATGGAACTGAAAACAGTTGACTTGTCACAGTCTTTACAGATAGCCTTATCCCTTTTACTTATTTTTACAATGTGACCATAGAACACCATTGCGACATATATATAAACTTGTTCATAACCCCACAGATCATCATCATATTCATCATAGTTCCTACATCCTATCTTCAAGGGTTTTGCTCAGAAATTGCTAGAAGGTTGCAGGACTAAATGCTGACAAGCCCTAGCTTAAAATCCCTCCCCTTGTTTCATTTTGTAAGACTCTCCTGTCCTTGGTTCCCCGTGGCATGAAATTGTATTTGTGGTAAGATCCTTTGCGCCTGTCTAGCTGTGGCAGTGAATTTTGTAAAAATAGCAATTTGTACAGAAGAACGATCCCAAATAGGAATATATTTTGCACTTTGTGTCTGTCTTTGCAGCCAGTTCTGCTGACCTGTGAATCCATTTCTTTCTGAAGGCTTTAGCCATATTTGTCATTGATACGTTATAATTCTGTTAGCCCTGAAATATAACTTTCGCTAATCCACTTAGTAACCCCTCCAAAAAACATTTCATAGTTTGGATAATTTTCAGCAAACCTAAGGCATAACTCATCATCCTAAGACACTTTTGTTTATAAAATGACATTAGGAAAAATTAGCATTTAACTCATTAGCCGGTGAGATGAACTGAGGCATCCTGCACTTTGCAACTACTAAGGACTGATTCCACTGTACTGCACTTCCTCAGGTAAGTGGCGTAATTCTATATACAGTGCAACTTTTCAGTGCAGATAAATGCCTTTTGACAAACTACATGGGAAATGAGGTGGTTCAGACCTAGGGAGGGACTGCGCTACCCTTGATGGTGATCAGCTGAAGCAATTCTTGAAATGATCTGAATCTGTTGTAGACCTGAGGAGGTTTCAGTAGAAAAATCTAAATGAATAAAAGCTGTTCTGAATTCCTATTTTTTAAAGAATGGTATCATTGAAGAAGAAGAAGAAGAAGAAGAAGAAGAAGAAGAGGAGGAGGAGGAGGAGGAGTTTGGATTTGATATCCTGCTTTATCAGTACCCAAAGGAATCTCAAAGCGGCTAGCATTCTCCTTTCCCTTCCTTCCCCACAACAAACACTCTGGGAGGTGAGTGAGGCTGAGAGACTTCAGAGAAGTGTGACTGGCCTAAGATCACCCAGCAGCTGCATGTGGAGGAGCGGAGACGCGAACCCGGTTCACCAGATTACGAGTCTACCGCTCTTAACCACTACACCACACTGAAGGCCTTTATAGGATCAGTTTCAGACAGGCTAGACACTTTGTTCTAAACCAGTAGTGTCTACTCTGGCTGCCTGCAGCTCCCTAAGGTCTCAGACAAGACTTTTTGCGTCATGTTCAATGTGCTCCTTTTAACTGAACATATCAAAAATTGAACCTTCTTTGTCAGGAGCGGCTCACTTAATGGGAACAACAACTGGTAGGTTTTGCATTCACACCAGCAGAAGCACCAGGTTGACTCCACTGGCACATCTGCTGCCGCCAGGAGGCTGTTGTTGTGGCTCCATCCCACCAGGTGAGCTGCTCCTGTTCTGCATGCAAAATACCTGCTCTACCACTAAGCTATGGTTTGTCTTCCTCTAGTTTCCATATGAGGAGAGATTGCTAGAGAGACTTACACTGCCTCTTGTGACATTGCCTCTTCACATATACAGGCCAAACAGGCTGGCAGCCCCAGTCCTTAAACAACGTCAGTCCCACAAAAGCAATGGCCAGCTCAAGTCTGCTGCTTGATAGCCACCAATGAGATTTAGGATTCTTCCCTTTTTCTGGACAAAATCTTCCAATTTAGACTTTCATTGGACACAGAGCTAAGTGTTCCTAGTATTAGGAGAGTGCAGATCCTCCAAGTGTCCCAGGCACGTCCCTGATTTAGAGAAGCTACCCCAGTTTCTGATTATGTCCGTATTTTCATCGGAGAAATGTTGGAGGGGGTGGAGGTATTTAACCCCTGAGCCGTCTGAAGGCAATCCTGTATAGGGAAGGGTTTTTTTAAAAATGTTTAATGTTTTATTATGTTTTTATATATTTTGGAAGCTGCCCAGAGTGCTGGGGCAACCCAATAAGTTGTGTGGTGTATAAATAGTATAATTATCATTATGGAATGGGATGTCTCTATTTTCATCGTAGAAATGTTGGAGGGTATGAGAGTGCTGGTATCCTGACCATGGTTTCTCCACAGGCATCTGTTTGGTCATTGTGAGAACAGGATGCTGGGCTTGATGAGCATCTGGCTTGATCCAGAAGACCCATCTTACATTCTTAATCTTAAACCCACTGATTTCAATGGACATAAGCACAACCATCATTCCTAGGCACTCTGATGACTCAGGGCATGGGGTCAAAACACCTCTGGGAAATTCAGGTGATGACTGGCTGGGCTCTCACTAGCATTGCAGTGTACCAGCCATCCTACAAGCAAAGTAAAATAACAAATAATATATTTTTATTTATACCCCGCCCTTCCCGGTTCAAAAACCGGGCTCATGGTGGCTAACAACAAATTTAAAACACTTAATTATAAAAGCAGCATAAAATACAGTATAAAAACATGAATAACAATAAAATTCAAAAATCAATTAGATAATCCCCAGGGCTAGCTGGCTGAATTGGTCCTACTTGGGCCAGCGAGGAGGCCAGGGGAGAATTAGCTGTGGGGTCTCAGAGCGGGTGATCTTCATAAAAGGGGAGGAAAGAGAAGGGAAATAAAAGATCAGGCTGAATTCAAATTAAAGGCCAGGCGGAATAACTCTGTCTTACAGGCCCGATGGAAGGAGGTTAAATCCTGAAGGGCCCTAGTCTCATGGGACAGAGCATTCCACCAGGTTGGAGCCATCACTGAAAAGACCCTGGCCCTGGTGGAGCATAGTCTGACTTCCTTGGGGCTTTGGCCTTGTATAACTTTAGGAGTGGCTCCACTGCCACCGTTGTGAGAAGTGAAGTTACAGGGAACCAGGCAAAGGGCACCCACCCTGTAGAATGCCTTCCCATCAGATGTCAAAGAGTTAAACAATTATACAACTTTTTGTAGACATCTGAAGGCAGCCCTGATTCAGGAAGCTTTTAATGTTTGATGTTATGTTTTGTCCCTTTATATTTTGTTGGAAGCTGCCCAGCGTAGCTGGGGCAACACAGTCAGATGGGCGGGGTATAAGAAATAAATTAAACAGACAAATTAAAAAGATGGAAGGAGCAGGAGAATCAAGCCCACCAGCCAAAGTCCTGTGGTCTGGGTCTCCTAAGCCACCCACTAACAGCAAGTCAGTTGCACAAGAAACCTTGCAGGAAGCTGCTTAATCGGAATAATTCTTTTTTATAACCCGAACGCCTCCCACATGTTTGCTTCTGGACAACCGTCATCCCAAGGTAACAAAGCTATTTTACAAAGTGTGAACTTTGTTGTTGTTGTGGAGAGGAAGTATTGGTGGTAATTTCTGAAGGTCTCTGAAATGCATTAGCAACAATTTTCTTTTCTCTTGTTGAGTTCTGGACAGCAGTAATAATGGTACCTGCCCTTTGTAGGCGTCAGGTTATGACAACTCATGCTTACACACTTTTTAAAAAAGTGTTGCTAATTCAGCTTTCTTACCTTTCATGTGGCAAGCACAGAATGCATGACATAAAAGGGTGTCCCCACCCCCACCGCTTTCCTGCAGGAAAACTCTTTGTTTTATTTTCATATCTCCCATATATTCTTTGAATACTACCAATCACAACCATCATGCCAAACCAAGCCAAAACCACTTGAGATTACAATGACCACTCTCAGACGCTCCAAGTGTCCCTATTTTCCAGAAACAGTCCCAGATTTACAGATGCCATCCCGGTTTCTGTTTTGATCCCAGAATGTCCTGCTTTTCCTTAGGATGTCCCTATTTTCAATGGAGAAATGTTGAGGGGCATGGAGTTAAGTGACACCCGAGCAAAGGAGATAAATAACTATACAACCTTTAAAAGACATCTGAAGGCAGCCCTGTATAGGGAAGCTTTTTAATGTTTAATGTTTTCGGGTTTATTTATATTTATATATGTTGGAAGCTGCCCAGAGTGGCTGGCGCAATCCAGTCACATAGGTGGAATGATAATAATAATAATAATAATAATAATAATAATAATAATAATAATGGAATAGGACGTCCCTATTTTTATCAGAGAAATATTGGAGGGCATGCAGTCCCAAAATGAGCAGTCCAAAACATGTATTGAAAATAATAATAAATATTTATTTATTTATACATACCCTGCCCACTTGACTGGGTTTCCCCAGCCACTCTGGGGGGGTCTCAACATTAAAAACATAATAAAACATCAAACATTAAAAACTTCCCTAAACAGGGCTGCCTTCAGATGTCTTCTAAAAGTCACATAGTTGTTTATTTCCTTGACATCTGATGAGAAGGCGTTCCACAGGGTGGGTGCTGCTACCGAGAAGGCCCTCTGCCTGGTTCCCTGTAGCTTCACTTCTCGGAGCTGGACTTCAGTGTCTGGGCTGAACGATGCGGGTGGAGATGCTCCTTCAGGTATACTGGGCCGAGGCCATTTAGGGCTTTAACGATCAGCACCAACACTTTGAATTGTGCTCGGAAACATACTGGGAGCCAATGCAGGTCTTTCAGGACTCGGCGGCCACTCCCAGTCATCAGTCTAGCTGCTGCATTCTGGATTAGTTGCAGTTTCTGGGTCACCTTCAAAGGCAGCCCCACGTAGAACACATTGCAGTAGTCCAAGTGGGAGATAACTAAGAACATAGGAAGAGCCTTTTGGATCAAGCTAGTGGTCCATCTAGCCCAGCATCTGTTCTCACAGTGGCCAACGAGTTGTCTGTGGGAAACCCACAAGCACAAGTACAACAAAACTCTGCCCACCTCCGATTGCCAGCAACTGGTATTCAGAGGCCACTGCATCTGAGGATGGAGGTACTTGCAGGGACTTTACGTGTGCATATATTTGTTTGTGGTGTGGTGGTTTGAGTATTGGACTAGGTCTGCGGAGATCAGGGTTCAAGTTCCCATGAGCCTTACTAGGTGACCTTGGCCCAGTCAGTACCACTCAGCCCTCCAGGGTTGTTGTGGAGATAAAACAGGGGTGGAAGAAATGTAGCTTACAGGTGTAACGAGGAAGTAAATAAAGTACCTCACACATCTCTCCGAATAGTAAACTTTGTTCAGTGTCAAAATTTAAAGTAGCAAAATTGTGAGAACAGGACAGGCAGGGCAAGTTTTAGGCACCCCATTGATACCCATCATTGGGTATTGATGAGACAATAGAGGATTTTTTTGGATTTGATATCCCGCTTTATCACTACCCTAAGGAGTCTCAAAGCGGCTAACATTCTCCTTTCCCTTCCTCCCCCACAACAAACACTCTGTGAGGTGAGTGAGGCTGAGAGACTTCAGAGAAGTGTGACTGGCCCAAGGTCACCCAGCAGCTGCATGAGGAGGAGCAGGGAATCGAACCCAGTTCACCAGATTACGAGTCCACTGCTCTTAACCACTACACCACACTGGCTCTCATATAATGTTAAGCAGATACAAAGCTGTAGTTGGGCTGTGTGTTTTCTGATGTGGAGTGCAGAATGAACAGCTGGGCCAGGTTACCATATTTTGAAAATTTCCTGGCTGGTGCTAAGGCCTATCTGCCGCTAAATATTTAATTCTGCACCCGCACAGTCAGTTGTTTTTTTTTAAAAAAGAGGGAAATATGGATGTCAGATCGGATAATAGCTGACAGAGAACTGCAGTAGCTTCATAGTTCCAAGCTCATTTTTAGCATTTGGAATTATGGCTCTATTTATGGCTCAAACATTATGTCCAGAAGGTGGTGATGGACTTTAATCCTCATCCATTAAAAAAAAAAAGGCAGATTTAAATGACTTATCGCAGTCATGAAGGTCTAGGGTGTAATACGCAGATCTGGATTAATATGCCATATTAATTAAATCCTAAAGATGGCATAAGTGAAGGCAAGGGGTTCCAGCAAACAGGGGGCCCCCATGTGAACGATTCATAGAAAATTGGCTGTTACAGACAGACAGCTTATGAGTGATTTTTGGAGACAATTTTTTTGTTTTGTTAACAATAACAGAGATGTGAAAACTTCAGTTAATCACCAATTGTGTGCACACTGTGGGGGCCGTCAGGGGAAGAATTTGGGACAGAAGCCCAGAGCTTCACTTAGCAGAATGAACAGCAGGGCCAGGTTACCATATTTTGAAAATTTCCTGGCTGGTGCTAAGGCCTATCTACGGCTCATACAGGCCGTGAAAACCCCTGTCATGAAAAGCCTGCTTGTGCGTGTAAAAGCATGGGTCAAGCCTAACAGCTGTGAATATTGTCCTTAGTACCCTACTGGTAAGTGCATGTTTCACAAAGCAAAGTTCTGTTGTTGATTGGAAGTGACTAAATCAGAGGTGGGGAACATCAGATCCAGGAGTCACATGCGGACCTCCAGGCCTCTCAAGCTAGCCCTTGGGACCAGTAGTGTAGTTACAATTTCAGAAGTGCAGGTGCCCTTCATAATAGCCCCCTCACAGTCACAACCCCTTTTCTAGATTCAGGTAGGTAGCCATATTAGTCCCGAGGAATTCACAACCGGAGGACCACTTCTGTGCATGCACATGGTGCGTAGAGCTCTTCTACACATGCACATGTGGCGAAACCCAGAAAAATACTTCTGGGTTTGCCTTTCACATCCTGAAAGGTATGCAACTAGAGGAGTGCATATCTAGAGGTACCACTGTATTTATATTTATACCCCACCCATCTGATTGGGTTGCTCCAGCTACTCTAGACGGCTTCCAACATAAAACCTTCTGTATACCAGGCTGCCTTCAAATATCTTCTAAAGGTTGTATAGTTACTTATCTCCGTGGTTTGGGGAGTCACATAACCCTCCAACATTTCTCCTATGAAAATAGGGACATCTTAAGGAAAAGCAGGAAATTCTGGGATCAAATCAGAAACCGGGATGGCTTCTGTAAATCTGGGAATGTCCCAGGAAAATAAGGACATTTGGAGGGTCTGG